>NC_080677.1:146124467-146424467 GCF_030445035.2 Dasypus novemcinctus | reverse complement strand
AAGTATAATTACTCAGTCATAAATACAGCACCCTGCCTAAAAACCTGGAGTCTTCCTTTTCATAATTTGTGACTTCCTATTCCTAATGGTCATCAAACAATGATGACCTCTTTTTTTTAAAGATTTATTTATTTATTTATTTGTTTGTTTGTTTGTTTATTTCCCCTTCTCCCTCTCACCCCGGTTGTCTGTTCTCTGTGTCTATTTGCTGCATCGTCTTTGTCTGCTTCTGTTGTCAGTGGCACGGGAATCTGTGTTTCTTTTTGTTGAGTCATCTTGTTGTGTCAGCTCTCCGTGTGTGCGGTGCCATTCCTGGGCAGGCTGCACTTTCTTTTGCGCTGGGCGGCTCTCCTTACGGGGTGCACTCCTTGCGCGTGGGGCTCCCCTACGCGGGGGACACCCCTGCGTGGCAGGGCAGTCCTTGTGCGCATCAGAGGCCTGGGGTTTGAACCACGGACCTCCCATGTGGTAGATGGACGCCCTAACCACTGGGCCAAGTCTGCCACTACCTCTTATTTCTAATTATCTCTCAACATTTACATTTTGCCTCATCACCTAAAGTTGCAGTTTAGGCTTGGTTCTATATTTGCATTAATTAGTCCCTTATTATCTCTCCTTTTAGTATTCTAATTTATCCCCCTCCACCCCCCCATAATTCCAATTTCTCTTTAATTTATTTGAGGGTATGCATTTGAATTTATTGAGAATTTCTTTTGCTTTTTTGCTTGTTGTTTCTCAGGAACTCATCATTACCTTTTGCTTGTTATTTTCTCATTCCCTACTTTATTTATTTTGGTTTATTTTGTTTAGTTTCTTTTTTATAGTATCAGTGCATAGGTACGCAATAGTTGCTATCTGGTTATGCTATTGAATGGAAGTAGTTGGAACAATTTTAATTAGACCAGCTCTCAGTTTCTGCATAGAGTTTGTTTGGTACAGGCGGGGATTGCATAGGGACTGCACATTGGTATTTTGAATGGGGTATTTGCCTCAGAACATAGTCTCAAAAGATCATCTTTTCTTTGCTGTGCTACTTCTAAGTCTTACGTGCCCATCTCTCACATCCAGTCATTTTGTTTCATTCACACTGAGATTAACCTAGTCCAGACCACCATCATCCACCCTTCCCTGGGTTATTATAACAGTCTCCATTCTTGCCCACTTCTGCTCCATTCTCCACGTTTCAGTTAGTTTGGTTCTTCTAAATATAAGCCAGAACACATTGCTCCCCTGCTCAAAACGTTTTATGGGATTCCGCTGATTCATGGATAAAGTTCAAACCCTTCAACTTGGTTTGCAAGGCCTTTTTGCTTTTCCTCATGCTTGATTTTCTAAAATCATCTATCACTCTCCCCTGCCATACCATAAAATATTCTGTCTTTGTCTAATGAGGTTCTCTCAGTTCTTTCAGGACCCCAGTTTGTTTTGTTTTATTTGTCTGTACATATTTGTTTTGCTTCTGGGCCTTTGTATATTCTGTTCTTATTGTCTGGACAACTTCTATCATACACTCTTTCTCTCTTCTTCATCTTTCTGAGATCTGCTGTCACTTCTCTAGGAAGATTTATTATGTCTTAAAGTCTCTTATATGCTTCCATGTCCCCTGTTGTTAAATTTAGCAATTTTTACTATAACAATTTGCTTGATTTTTGCCTGCCATGTTAAGTGATAAGGGTGGTAAAGGCTGAAGTGATATTTTTTCTTTTTCTTAGTACCTAACATTAAATTTTAATAACTATCAGCAGACTAAACAATGAATAAATATGTAGAGTAGCAAGAGGTGATCCTGGTAGCCAATCAGGAGCTAGGTCATAAAGTTTCTTGGTATGCCATGTTATAGATTTTTAATTTTTTCTACTTAGGATACCAGCATGAAATTTTAAGCAAGAGAATAACCTCAGTAGGTTTTCACTTTGTAAATATCCTTCCAGCAACTTTGTAAAGAAATGTATTAAAGAAAAAATGGAGGCCTAGGGATAGCAGCTTGTTAGCTACCATGTCTAGCTGCTCTGAAATCTGGCAGTTAAAATGGAGGAGGTAGATTTGAAAGATATTTGAGAAGTAGAGTTCACAGAGCTGATAGTCAACAGGATGGAGATGGTAAGATAGAAGGAGAAGTGACAATGACACTACACTTTCTTACTTTGGTGACTGTATGGATGAGATATCAAATAAGAGGCAAGGGCATTTTCTGAATCTCAAAGAGGAAGTTGTAGGGCAGAATGCCTGAAGACAATGGTTAACATTTGGAATAGCTGCTGAGGAAAATGGAAGATGGCGCTAATTCAGGACACAGAGGAAGACTGCAAGGTAGGAAAGTGAAGCTGAAGGGGAGGTTGATGTCCTGATTCTGTGGAAGTGACACTTTTCAGGATTGTGAAGGGATTTTGTTCAGTGACACACAGTAACCTTGGCACTGATGCAGGGACAATCTGACTGATCCAGGGTAGGTGGGTTAGAACAATAAAGGAATAAGGTTTTTGAGAAAACGTAATGATCCTTTGTGTGTAGTCAGGAGAGAAAAGAAAGTGAAGACAAGCTGGCATTGAAAGTTTGGCGCTTCAAGGCATCAATACAGTTAAAGAGCAAGTTTAACAGGAGCAAGAAGAGAATTGGATGGATCAGAGAGTATATAAAATAATGAAAAACAAAGGGTAAATTACAAGATGTGTATTTGGAGGGATAATCTCAAAGTCCTAGGTCTCCAGGAATTATACCTGCTGCTGGTGTAGCCTGGAGGTCATGGGTTGTTTTGGCAAGCTCTACCAGGCCTTCAATACATACACTTTAGATTCATTGTCATGAATTTATGCATTAGCCAAGCCTCCCATTTTGAAACAGCATCCTGGAAATACACAATATCATTGCAAACTAATATGACCATTTTCCCTGCTGTTTGTATTGTGGAAATGGACTTCCTACTCATGTTTCAGTTTATTTTCTCTACTGCTGTATGAGTAGCTGGTTAGGGGTAAAAATAAATACCAAATGCAAGGACATTTGTCATGCTGGTCTCTTAGTGTTCATCTAAGAATCTTATAAACTCAAAATCAATGTTTATTAACAAATTTAATGAGCTATATTGAGAACTAGATGCCTTACCTTGAGTAGATAAGTTGTAGTTTTACTCCTCATGACTTTAACGGGGAGCTAACATATTATATTTAATTAGTAACTATACTTTGAAATACTAGTCTTTCAGGTAAAAAAATTAGGTTGGATTAAGTTTTATCCATAACTTTATTAAGTTTATCTGTAACTGTAACTTTTATTTGAAAACTGAACATTATCTGTTTTATTAATCTCATTTTGGATAAGAAGACTAAATGTTTTCAAAAACAATGAAGGCTGGAAAAATATGATTGAAGTTTGCAATAATTAAAGCTATAAAGGAGAGCCACTGGATTATCAGTGGAATTTGCCAGTAATCAGCTGTTTGATTACCGTTATCTTTTAAATTCTCTGGGTCTCCTTTTTCTCTCCTAAGAATAATTTGATTTAGATGATATTTGAGACTCTTTTTAGTTTTTTGCTATATCTGTAGGAAAATAAGCAATAATGTGGTTTGAATTACTAAATCTGGTTCTGTAAAACTTAGAAGTCACTTTGTTAAATGTGAAAGATATGGATTTAAGTTTCCCCAAAATGGTAGTACTATCTTAAAATGTGAGTAAGTAACTTTTGGAATTCATTATTTCCACTGTGATCATATTTTCATCCTCTCTCCTGAAATACCCACTAAAATGATTGAAAAGAAATTTACAAAGTTCAAGTTCACAAGAAAAAAATCAAAATGTTAGAAGAGAGATTAGTGGTAAGAGATTTTAGCTAAACTGATGGAGAGAGCTGTTGGCGATCATGGGCTCCTCTCTCACATTAGCAGACATCAGCTGGACTCTCCCTTCCTTTAGCTCTCTCTTTTCTTCAGGATTTGTTGCCTTCAGCTTCTGATTTCTTCTGGGTTTTACTCTTTCCCTCTGTATTCATTCCATTTATCAGAGGTAAGAGGATTAAAATCCACCCTGGGATGTTTTTGATGTGGGAAAGTGTGGGAGGGGGAGGCATATGTGAATCCCTTATGTTTTTTAAGTAACATTTATGTAATCTAAAGATTCTTTAAGAATTAAAAATGACTCATCCTGGGTCACACCCCACTGAAGTAATCTGATCAAAAGTTCCTCCCCCCCCCCCACTCTACATTAGGTTCACACCCACAGGAATGGATTAGCTCTAAGGACATGATTTTCAGGGGTCCATACAAGGCTTAAGCTACCACAGTGAATGTGCTATTTTGATTAAAATAACAATAAAATATATTCTAACAAAAATAAGTTTATAGGTGACATCCATAATAGATTATTGAAGGAAATTAAGAAAGTGAAGTAGATGGCAAGTAACAATCGTGACATCCCTCAGTTATTCCTCTATGTCATTTTTACTGTTAGAGCAGGTTGATCATAGACTTCATCAATTTTGCCAATACTGCTATAGGTATAAAGTTAGAATCACTTGGCAGTTCATCAGAGAAGAACTATTTAGCCATTCTGCATTATATTGTAAGAAGTAAGCCACAAAATAAATGGGACAGTCCCATTTCTTCATTATTAGCATTCTAAAATAAGACTGACTGTTCACAAAAGTTACATAGCTCACCTTGAAAAAGATGCAACCTGTTGCTCTATCCAAATTGAATCATTCCCTCCCCTTTCACATCAAGTAATTTCTGAATTGCATGAATTTGTTCTCATCACTGTGCCCTCTGAAATTATCTCTCCCACTTTATGAAAGAGATTAAGTTGCATTTCCTCTATAAAACCATCTCTGACATCCCAGGAGTGAGAGGTCTTTCTTCTTGTAGAAATTTTTGTCTGTATAATTAAATTGCCATTTTGGGGGCATACTATCACCTATCAGTTCAGTTACTGTCTTGTACAGTTATTTAAATATTTTTCTACTTTTGCATTTTCTTGTGCTGATTGGGTATCTCTCAATCTATCGTATGAACTCCTTGAGGGCAGGGGATATGTCTTATACTTCCTTCAACCTCTGTCTCCTTATATGTACCCTTTCTCCTATATCCACCATACACCCTTCTTCTCATCCTCATCACAGATTTCTCCACCATGTCTTCCATAAAGGATGCCTCAGTAATTGTTTTGATGACAAAAATATCTACTTCAATAAGCAGACGTATGGATAGAAGTGTTCTAGAAAGTGATATATTCTGTCACTCATTCCTTGCCTGACTGATTCTGCAAACAGGTCCTTCAGAAAACATGACTAGAACGGGGAGCTCCCACTGATTCCCAGTGACTGAATGTGTGAAAAGAGGGTTCAGGTGTGCTATTATCATTGTTCACTCTTGCTTATCAGGATATTGTACCCACCATGGGCTTAAGGGAACGAAGATAGGTCTTGATATATTATTTTTAAGTACCTTTACTTGAGAAATACTGGTCACATAGAGAATTTTTTCTAAGACTCCCACTGTTGGTTGCTGAATCTTAAAAAGCACAAATGCTTTGTAAGTGACAATTGGCTGCTCCTGTCAACAGTTTTCACAAACTGTTCTGAAACTCTTGATGTAGAAGAGAGAAAATATAGGAAAAAGAAGGGAAAAGAAATGCTTGTATTTAGAAAATGTAGAAAATGAGAGAGAGAGAGCAAATAGAAGTGAGCAAGAGAGAGGGAGAAAAGGAGTAAGAAGATATAAAGTTAAGACAGAAGAGAACACTCCTATAATCTAGAATAATTTCCCTATTTTAGGTCAACCGATTAGCACCCTTCTATCTGCAAACTTAATTCCCCTTTGCCATGTAACCTAATGTATTCGTAGCTCCTAGGGACTGGAACATCCTTGGAGAGTCACTGTTCTGACTACCATACAGATGGATGGTATTCATGTTGTTATAACATATTCCTTCAACTACTATTATATGCCTGATACTGCTCTGTGAATTTTTAATACTGGTGAATAAGGTAACAAAGTCTCTGCCCCTACAGAGTTTAGGAGATGGGTTTCTGGTATCATACATTGGTACAGAAATTTTGTTTTCCTTTGGCTCCCCTTAAGACACTAAATGCTCTTTTTGTTGTTATCATTTGCATAAAAAAATTTGTTAATGTTCCCATGCAGTGAAGATGCTTCATAATGTTAAAGCTTCTTCCATCCAATTGCCTGCTTCTTTTTACCTCAACCTTCAAGGGTTCTCAGTGAAACTGATGTTTTAATAGGCAACATGATACTATTTTTCTTTGAGGAAAGTTTCAGCATTGCCACTTGCATACTTTATGCGTCAAAGTGTTATCCAAAATTTAAAGTATTCTTAATTTACTGACAAAGAGATTTTGCACTGTGGTGCCGCCATGTTCATTAATTGGACATGCGCAATGTATTCTGTGTGCTTGCTCTCCTTAGCTGAGAACATATCACTCAGAGCATGAGAACAGATGGATAGGTAGATAGATATAAATAGATCTATATGCTTGGAGCACACACTGACACATAGACATGTAGTGTATATTAAATTTAAGAGTTTCTCAGGAACACATTACAGAAAGCCTATGATTAATCATTAATTTAAGTATGAGTTAATTAATATGGCAAAGGGAAGCTTTTAAAAAGTTATGATTGTATTGGGAGAACTTTCAAAAGGGAATTCAGAGGAATGTACTCTCAAAAAATCCCTCTAGCCCACACATTTTCTTCTGTATGGGGAGCGCTGACCCCTCTCCTTGCCAGGTTATACCATTAACCTAATGTTCTGCATGGAAGTGCCCTTGCACACAGGTGGTTTTTGAAGCAAGCCATACACCTTAGTGTGCTTTCAATTGGGCACTTTTCTTCCCTTTTCTTGTGATTATATTTACTAAGTTTACCAACAAATCACCAGGATAAGAAGAGAGGAGGAAGCACAACGTGAGTATATTTGATTACTAGTTAGTCACTTACTTAGAAACTTTGAATTAAGAAAGTATATTAATTGCTGGCTAAAATTCAGACATTTGTCTGTGTGAGGATTTTCATTATTATATCCATTGTCACTTTTAAGACTATTTAATATATGAAAAGTTTATGTTACACTTGGAGAACTTGATAAATTGTATATAAATCAAGTTTCTGTCAGTTGACTCATTTTGAATACCCATAGAAACCTTACAATTTAAAGTAATTGCTTCTTTAAAATCAACTGTCATAAAACACAAACGTTCCCCTTAGCTATTTATTCATTTGGTTTTGATATTCATATGTCAGAAAGATTGAACCAACTATTTCTAGCAGATTTTAGTCATTTTAGAAAATTAGCTTAAAAAGTGACTTTGATAAAATTCCTAGATAATCTGCTGGGAAGAATGGGGTAAACCCACAAAAGCAAGGGTGTTTCACCTTGACTGCATTGTGACTTACTTCTTAGACTCAAAGAGTGGAGAACTTTGGTATTTCTCTCTTCACATTTAGCCCAGACTCTAATCACTGGTTTAGGACATTACTGAAATTCACTTTAAATTTCTCACAACAGATCCGCCTCTCTTCTGTGTTTGAATTTATTTTCAATAAAGAAAAGGCATCTAGAAACTCCTCTAATGGCTCTGATTTGTTAATAATGGGTTTTGTTCAAAACAGAAATTGGTCCTGCAAAGGGGGTGACCTCTTTTATTCTCCTCACAGAGCTCCAAGCTGTAGCATTGGCTTCATCTGTTTAGCTCACTTCACCAGGAAAGGTAATTACAGTGAAAATTAAGCTCTATGGACTGTGTCCCACTGCCTTTTAACTGCTTGATACGAAGGGGAGGCTGATTCCTGTGTATTCACCTCTTGTTTAGAAGATTCATGTTTATCTAATGTGAAGTCAATATTATTGTCCAGAAAAGAGTTAGGGTATTGCTAACAATCCATCAGGGAGTGCTCCTTTATAGCACTGATGCCACGCTCTGGTAACTCCGAAACCATTTAGCAGCACTAAGATTCTGATCTCCCCTCACACATCAACTTACAGTCCATCATTTATCTCATCTGAAAATGGTCAACAGTAAATTATGTCAGAGGGTTTTAATAATGTGTAAAGCAGAGACAGTGTCAAGAAAGGACCTTAGTGACAAAATAAAGCCCAAGTCAGAAAAGTTGCTGTATTTCCCTTAGTCTCGATTTCACCCCGAGTATGTTGCTGACAATATGCAGTGTGCCTGGGGTGGGGTGAAAGGGAATCAGAGAGAGAACCCTTTACCACAGACAGAATGAGGTTGGTTTGTAGTTCATTGTAATATAGCCTGTGCATAAGTTCAAAATTGTATCCAAGTGTACCTAGTCTCTAGAAATCCAAATAAGTAATATAGGCCCTGCAGTCTTTGAATGTTCGGAAAGGATGTAAGACTGAATGTGTATTCAAAGTTGCATCCAGACGGAATGGGGGGAGGGGGTTTTAATTTAAGCTCACCTGAAATGTGGGGGGTACTTTAATTCAAAACCTATCTAGTACTCAAACACTTAACTAACAAGGAAAGTTGTTTTCTTTCAAAAAGCATCATTTAATTCCCAACCCTTATATCTTTTCTGTATAAAAGGGAACCCAAAATTCTGTTTGGGGCTCGGTTTTTATTAGGACAGGAGTCTGCCGAGTCCAGCTGGTTGAAATAAATCAACTTCCTTTTCAGAGTTCTTGTGTCTTGGCCTTTGATACCACATACACCCGACTTCTCTACAACATTTTAATGACAGATTTTAGTGGATTATGGGATGTTTTTCATCTAATTTCCATTTTGATAGGCAATGTAACATAATCCATACTTTATACTGAGGCAAAACAAAGTATGGATAAGGGGCTTGGTCAAAATGGCGATAGGTAGATAGATTCATACATATAATTAGGAGACTATAAGAATAACTAACTAACTAAATAAATAAGATATAAAGTCTCCATTCTCTAGCCTCCCCCTATAGTCATACTTTGTTACTCGACTACTTTGAATTTGGTACTCAATGCATTTTGACATGAAAATTTTGTCCCAGTACTCATCATTTGTTTGGTACTTGACACGCAAGCTAGAACTTGTTAGTGCTGTTTGCCTCATGACTCACTAACTTTTCCAGCCGAAAGAAAGTTTCACACGTTAGGCAGTAGCTCTTGCCCTGTATATATTCCATTTCAGTCTTGTCTTAACTTCTGTAATCATTTTGTATATGTTTGTGTTTTTTCCTTTTATCATGGGTCCTAAGAAAATGAGCAGTGATAGCACTGAGCAGAAAAGAAAATTACTTTGCACCACCATTGAGCGAAAAAAAAAAAAAGGTAAATATGAGAGGGTTATTTGCATTACTGCTCTTGCTGGGGAACACAGTATGTCTAGAACAATGCTCTCCATCATCATTAAGAATAAGGGAGCATAAAAAAGGCTGATGTTGCAAAAGGAGTTAAAGCAGTAAGAAGGCAGCATTCCCAAACACTTAAGGAAGTTGAAAAGCCGTTATTAATTTCGGTAACCGAGAAGCAGTTAGTGGGTAACAGTGTATTGGAAGCCACTGATATGTGAAAAAGCAAAAGTGTAGCATGCTGATCTTTTGAAAAGCAAACAAGAACTGGGGAATGAGAGTGTTGAAGTTTTTAAGGTCAGTCAAGGCTGGTTTGATAATTTTAAAAAGAGGACTGGCATCCATAGTGCCTGAGGCATGGCGAGGCAGCAAGTGCTCATAAAAAAGCTGCTGATGAATTCATCAGTGAATTTCAAGACCAAGTAGAGGCTGAGGGTTTTATTTCCCATCAAGTTTTTAACTGTGATGAGACCAGAATTTTGGGGGAAAAAATGCCAAGTAGAAACCACAGCGAAAAAGAGGAGAAGGCATTACCAGGTCAGAATCTGTGGCCAGAGGCTATGACTCAGTGAGACTTCTAAGGGTTTGAGGCTGACCCCAAGCCTACAGGTACAGAGGGTACAGTTGGGCAGTATTGTATCTTTGGGCCAATCCATGGGGTTGAGGGTTGATGCTGCTGATGCTGAGGAGTTAGTGGAGGAACATCATGAAAAGATCAGCGCTGAGGAGCTGCAGGAACTACAGAAAGAGCAACCACAAGAGGTGGTTGAAGAAATTGTTTCAGGTGAGGAGATAAGGGAAGATGTCCCCAGTTCCTTGATAAAAGAAATGTGTGCAAAATGGACAGAAGTTCAAAACTTTGTGGAGAAGTACCACCCGGGTAAAGCTCTGATAAGCAGAAATATGAATTTATTGAATGACCAAACAATTTCACACTTTTGAGGATTTCTAAAAAGAAGACAGAAGTAGTCCTCATCAGATAGGTTTTTTAGTGAAGGTGACAAAGACTGTAAAAGTCTATGGTGCAAGTTGAAAAAAGACAGAGAAAGAACACCTGCAGTGAAAGTGCCCAGTGTTCTGTTGGAGGGAGACTCTCCTTCCAAGCAACACTCCATGTGACCTCCCCTCCTCACCACTCTCCTTCCACCATCCCATTAGGCCATGGTCTCTTTTCAGTACAGGCAAAGTGTTTTTATTTAATTTAATCTAAGTATTTATTAATTTTTAGGTTTATTTCTCATTTAAAGTAATGATATACAACCCTATCTTTTTACAAATTGCCTTAAAAATGCTCATTGTCTTTGATTTGGGAATGCCTTAAATTTATTTCCATTATTCTTTATGGGAAAAATTTCTTTAATACTCATCGTGCCCCCCAGAACCAATTAACAATGAGTACCGAGGTACTAGTATATTTCCTAATTTTTTTTCAGGTACCAGGGACTGAGGATTGAACCCAGGACCTGGCAAGTAGGAAGCCAGTGCCTAACCACTGAGCCACATCAGCTTCCCTGAGTTGGCTTTTTTTGTTGGTTTGCTTGGTTTGCTTGTTGTTTGTTTTTGCCTTTTCTAGAAGGCACTAGGAACCAAACCTGGGATCTCTCTTGTGGGAAGTAAGTGCTGTTCCACCTGAGCCATGTCTGCTCCCCTCCTAATTTTTAACAAGAAATTATCAGCTTGCTCACTTTCCCTATTCCCTAATTTTTAATAAGAAAAAATAAGTTTGGAAATCCCCTTGGCAAGTCCACATATTTTAAAATAAAGACTTTTAACTTCTTCATCAAATCTAGAGTGTGCGTACAGACAAAAAGCAAAGTTAACAGCTGGTCCTTTCATGTTATTTGTCAGCCTTTCCTCTCTGTGGCTATTGTCCTAATATTGTGAAATGTTTTAAAGTTCTGAATGAAAAGAAACTAAGAAAAGGATTCTTCAATAGGAAATAGGACTGTGGTAGGAGAGTTAGAAGAATGGGTTTAAGATGTATTTTGGAGGTAAAGCTTAAGAAATTGCTGATGGATTTGATGTGAGGGAGAGAAATAGCAATCAGGTTTGGAATAGAGCAATTAAATATAAAATAATATCACTTACTAGATGGCAAAACTTGGAAGAAAAATGATTTAGGGATGGGATGGTTTAACTCAAGTTCTCCTCTTGGAACATTGTGAGATTCCTATGGACACCAAAAATATGTTAAATGAGTCTGGATTTCAGGAGACAGATCTGTCAGAGAAACAAATTTCAGTAAGTCAGTATATAGACAATGTTTAAATCCACTGGAGTAGGAAAAGATGCCAAGTGTAAGTAGGAGAGAAAGCAAGCCCAGCTTGATACTTGAGCTGCTTGAGCATATAAAGTCTGAGAAGAGAAGGAACAACAAACAAAGGATATTAATAAGACAAACTACTTACTTGAGCTTAGATTTCCATATTTTAAAATGAGCAAATATGAATGGTCATGGTTAGGGTTAAATGAAATAGTATGTGGCTACCAAGTGCCTAGCATTTAGCAGGCATTCAGGTATTTCATTGTTTTTCCTTCTCATACCTTCCCACCTGTAATTTGAAATCTGTCTTCTCCAGTACGCCTTCCTCATGAACCCACTTTGTTCTTCAGCCCACAATTAACATTCTTCCTTCTCATGTCACCTTTTCCATTTCTGACATATTCATTTGCCCCAGATGGTGTCTTCTGGGTCCTATGAGCCTATTAGGTCCCATTTGACAGGAATGGAGACCACATTTTATGGCCAGTTGACGGTCAGTGTCCTACGGCTCATATTTGCTGGAAGAAGTTATCTGATATTGATTTCTCTGGGTGGTTAATTAATCTCACTCACTCCTTTGGGGATCCATTATTTCGACCTTCTGTTTCTTACTTACAGGAACTTTTGGGGAAAATAGGGCCTCTGGATCCACTGGAGGTGAATTTTCATAGATTCAGTAATACCAGATTTGGAGGAATTACTAAATATATATATTAAAAAAATACTGGGTATTTAGAAGCAGGAGTGGAATCTCATGACTTTTGCATCTGTAATCCATTTCCACCATAAAGAAGGTTGAAGGATAAGTAGTGGCCACAGATGGCATAAAACCTAAGACTTGCAGAAGCAGTGACAACAGAGATGCTTCCCAAATTTATTCTTGGATCCAAGGAGCAGTCTTACAAGCAGAAGGCTACAGCTGATTTGATCCCTATTTAAAAAAACCAGAAACGTATCATTTATGGACAGATTGTAAAGGATAGTCATGAAAAGATAAGAGGAGGAAATCTTTTCCTTTTTCAAATATATAACAAGGTAAAACCTCTAAGTAGGAAAATGCCTTTTAAGGATCAAAGAAAAAAGGATTAGTAGGGACAGGGAATGGTGGAAAATAAAAGAAAGAATAGAAATAGCAAGAACAGGGAATTCTTAAGAAAAGTGTGTCTTAGGTCAGGCATATAAATAAAACCATCCCAAGTAGCCTTCTGTGCTCTGAATGAATTTCTTTTAGAGAAAATTCTGCTACTGATGTTCATGCACAGATTTCCAGGCACATGCATACCACAGGGGATATACCAGCTCACTCCCTGGCCAGCCCTCCCCTGTGCCTATCTGCACATTTTGCATTAATCATACATGCATGGTACTCCCTGTTTAATCACTGGGAAATTATCTGTTTTATATTTTCTGTTTTCATCTCCTAAACAAGATTTGCCTCATCAGATCTTAAAATTGCATTTGACATGGTAACGAATAGTTGAATTATTTGTTCCCTACAAATGTAATTATTTACCATGTAATTTTCAGGAAGACACAGCTTCCAAGATTTCATATAGAATTTACTGTGCAATTATCACACTTACCACAATCTTCCTGCACACAGCTGAAATGGCCAATAAGGGCAGTCCTATCAGGATGAAAGATATTGAGCCAGGGTCCAGTTTAGGAAATAGTAGAGTACAGAGAGGTGTCTCCCTGTGAATTACAGTTAGACTCTATAAGCCTCTGGGGAAATAAATTAATTTCTCTTGGGTCCATTTCTTTATCCAGAATGTGAAGTAACAAGAGAGAAGGAAGGTTGTAAGGAATAACTAATAAGAAAAAGAATAATTAGGGAGAAAAAAACTACAGATGCACCTGTGAAAGATGGTCCCCATTTTATTACCATTCTCCTCAGTTAAGGTGGGGAAAAGACAGGGTTCTAATAAGAGCAGACCAGTTGGGATATCCCATTCCAGATCCTCTCTTAAGACTGCATGGTGACCTTACTCCTTCCCCAACCCTCCCCCAAGTTCTGTGGACAGTCCAACCCACTCTCCCTACCCTAACCCCCTGACATACCTGCCCCACCTAACCCAATAGTATCACTGCACCACTGTCATGCCTCTCCACTGCACAACGACACACTTCTACCTTTTCATAGATTCTGCCCATATGAGGGTTGTCTGACAACCTTCTCCCTTTCTCTTTCCTGTAAACCTTTTTGCCAGACTCTAGCTTTCTGAATCTGCTCAATTTGCTTAATTCATATCAGTGAGGTCATGTAATATTTGTCCTTCTGGGCCTGACTTGCTTCACTCAATATAAGGTCCTTAAGATGTTATTTTATCTGTTAATACTGTATTCCTTCTTACAAATGAGCAATATTCCATTGTATGTACGTACTGCAGTTCATTTATCCATTCATCTGTTGAAGGGCATTTGGGTTGATTCCAACTTTGGCAATAATGAATAATGCCTCAGTGAGCATTGATGCGCATATATCTGTTCATGTCCTTGCTTTCAGTTCTTCTGGGTACATACCCATCGATGTGGAGGCAGTGGCCACTGGAGATTCTGAGGGTAGGGAGAGAGAAAAACAGGAGTAATAGGGTGCATTTTTGGGACTTGGGAATTGTCCTGAATGACACTACAATGACATATACAGGCCATTATAAATCTTGTCATAGTCTACAGAATTGTGTGGGAGAGAGTGTAAACTACAATGTAAACTTTCATCCATGCTGAGTGGAAGTGCTCCAAAATGTGTTCATCAATTGCAATGAATGTACCTCACTAATGAAGGAGGTTGTTAATGTGGGAAAATGTGAGAGGTGTGGGGAGAGGTACATATGGGAGTACACTGTATTTTTTATGTGGTATTTGTATAATCTAAGTATCTTTTAAAAAAAGTTAAAAAAAAAAAAAAAGAGTGCATGGAGGCTGGTCTAAGGATAGTCCCTGTCTTTGGGGTCAATGAGAAGTGCCCTTGAAATACTGAGAAAGTAAGGCAGGGAGCAGGGGCGGGAAAACAGATTCCATTTCCAAGCCTTGAAGTTTCTCACCTAAATGAAGCAGACTGGGACTAGGAAAGATAGTCCTGAAGAAATCATAGCAAAAATATTCAGAGAAACTCCAATATGACCCCAAAATAGAGAAACCTGTTAGTTTTTAGTTTAAATTTATAAGGTACATGATAGTTATTGAGACAACTAACTCCAGTGCTGTCATCTAACCTGCTACCATTCAGGTGAACATGGGTTCTTATGTAAATCCCTTGCCAGAGTCTTTCTTCAGCTCTGTTTTTCAGTCTTATGTCTGATTACATGGGAGTACATGTGCACGTATTTAACGTGTGAGGTGGTATAGAACAGGAGTTCATTCATTGGCTTCTGAGAAGCATCTACCTGAGCAGCTAACCTGACTACCATTTTTGAGTTCCCTGATCATTGGACAATTATTTACTCTTCCTAAGCTTTACATTATTCTTTTGTAAAATGAGACTAATAATAGTGTTTTGTGGCAAAGGAGATCATTAGGTAAAGTGCTGATTTCTATGTCCCACACTTATTAAATGTTCAATACATATTTTATTATTATTACATTGTTCGTAACCTTTGTATCAAGATTTCACAATGTTTTTGGCATTCCATCGAAAGAGAAAGCAATAGAAGGACTATACCAGCTTGGATTTTGAGTTTTTATTCCTTCTAGCCTACTTAAGTACTCATTTCTCGCAAATATTTGGTTGATTAAAATGGTTTTCTCTCCTGAATCTAAATATTTTACCATTCTCTTTACTACTCCCTCATTCCAAGCCACATCATTTCTTGTTCAGTCTATAGGAAAAGCCTCCTATCTGGTCTCCTGGCCTCCAATCTTTTACCACTTCAATTCACTTTACTCACATTTCCTAGCAGAATATCCTTGAAACAAAACTATGATCATACATTCAAATATCTCATCATGTATTAACTAATAACAGTTATGAACTCTAGCTTAGGATTTGTGCAGATGCTGTTGGTTGGCTCACTCAACACCCATTCCCATCCCTTATTTCTTTGCTTTCCTTTACAATAGAGGCTACGTAATTAATTAAACAGCCTCCCTTGCTTCTAAGTCTATTCTCATCTTACAGTACTGGCCAATGAGTGGACTCACTTTTCTTATTCCATCTAGGCGGCGGACTTGGCCCAGTGGTTAGGGTGTCCATCTACCACATGGGAGGTCCAGGGTTCAAACCCCAGGACTCCTTGACCCGTGTGGAGCTGGCCTACGTGCAGTGCTGATGCACGCAAGGAGTGCCGTGCCATGCCGGGGTGTCTCCCGCATAGGGGAGCCCCACGCCGCAAGGAGTGTGCCCCATAAGGAGAGCCGCCCAGCGTGAAAGAAAGAGCAGCCTGCCCAGGAATGGCGCCACACATACGGAGAACTGACAAAAGATGACGCAACAAAAAGAAACACAGATTCCCGTGCAGCTGACAACAGAAGCGGACAAAGAAGACGCAACAAATAGACTCAGAGAACAGACAACAGGGGTGGGGGAGGGGGGGAGGGAGAAAAATAAATAAATCTTTAAAAAAAACAAAACAAAACCAAAAAAAGTGGACATGATACCTGGAGCCCAGGTTCCAGACTTCAGCAATGTCAGCAACCACCTGCTCTAGAAATTCTTTTATTTTTTTCTTTTTACTTACAGCCAACTTCATACCTAAGTGATACAGTATTTGCAGCCCTCTATGTTTCAGTCAGGGAATAACCTATGGTACCTATAAGTTCTTAAAAAAAACACTCTTTCGTACAAACAGGATCATATATGAAGATAAACTTTTTGATTCCCTGAATCCACATTTGTGCTCATACTAGTCCCACCAACTGGAATGTTTCCCATTCCCATATCTACTAAAATCCAAACCACCCTTCAAGGTGAAGCTCAATACAACTTTTCTCATAATTTATTTCTTCTTTATCTCCAATGAATACACATCAATTATTTTGAAACTTCATGATACTTAATTTTAAAATTCTTAAATTCCTAAAGAAGTGGGGATATTTGTCTTGTCCAGTGTAAAAGTATTGATGTATTTTTTCTATTTATGTTACTAAAACATATGTATTTTGAGGCAGGATATGTGCATTATTTTTGCTTGGTACTTTCTTGACTTCATTGCACATCAAAATTGCAGAGTGCAAAGAAGAAGCTCTGGGAGCAAGACTTCCTTACAGAGACCTCCAAGCCTCTGTCTGGAAGGGTCAAGAGACAGTCTCCTGCACTAAAGTGAGACTTCCCTGATTCTGTAAACAAAAAAAGAGTCGGGTACACAGACATCTCCCATTCCTCACTACTCTCCAACACTGGTACCTTCAGCAAAACCATTTTCTCTGAGATCAGTAAGAATAATTTCATTATGTTCTTTTATCCTTATTTATGTCAGACTCCTCCAAAAGACCCAGACTCCCAGGTCAGTCCCCTCCTTCCTTGTTTTAAATCCTCATGGCCCTGAACCTCCTCATATCCCAGTCCTTTCCATCTCCTAAAACTCCTAGTATACATGCTGGACCTCAAAATCCATCTGAGCACATTTCCCTATATCTTCTTCCCATTCTGTCAATGCTACATCTCTTTCCTTCTCTGAACAAATTCTGAATCTTCTCTTAGGAAATTTCACTCCCATGGTCATGCCTTAGACCATAGCATCACCTGTAACTGTCATTATCCATAATCTCAAATTCAAGCATCTCACTCTCTAACCATTGCCTCTTTCTCTAGCTCATGCTGTCTAACACCTTGGCCCCCAAAAACCTTCTATTTCCTTGGAAACTATAATTACTGATTCTACTACTTTCACTCTCCCTCCATGGCTAATTATTACACTTATTTTCTTGCCCTTCTCCCATTTTATTATATTCTCCTTCTCCCTCTCCCTCTCCATCTCCTTCTCCTTCTCCCTTTCTTTCTCCTTCTCTGTCTCCTGTTTCTTCCATCTACCCCACTTGACTGGAAGCTCTCTGAGAACAGGGGTATTTTTCTGATTTGCTTACTATTGGATTCTGGATCCTAGAAGACTGCCAGGTTCAAATAAAAAGCTCAATATTTATTTGTTGAATGAATACATCAAAATAAAAGTGTATTTAAAAATATGAAAACAGAATCAAGCATCTTATCAGCTCCAGCTAACTTTTTAATGTGTGGAGGGAATAAAATAGAGAACTGTGCCTGAGCTTCTGTGAAGTAAGGAGAAACACTGGCTACTGACTTTCTTCATTATCACACTAGTGAGGAATCTTATCTAATGTAATGATTAACTTATTAATACATCATCCTTAGTTTAGGTGAAAGAAATTTTCCACTTGATATTTATTTTATGGGACTTATTCAAAATTTACTGATAAGGTGATGAGAAAACTAAAGAGAAAAAGCCACATTACCTCCTCCTGCTTTGTTTACGCTATTAATTGCTGTAGGGCCATGATATTTTGCATCTCCATTGTCTTTACACACACACATCTGGAAATATTTGCTTTGAAAGGATAAAGTTTAGACGAGAAAATAACTCATTATTTTCAATCTGTCTATCTAATCCAAATGTAAATTTTAGCCTATCTGATACATATATATATATATACATATATGTATGTGTGTGTGAGTATATATATATATATATATGAAACTACAATTATTAAAAGCATTAGGCAGTACAGAGAATTAGGACTATTTTCACGTATGTGTGGTTTCATATGTTGCTTTAAAGAAATATACCTTTTTATACTAGGAACTGCAACTGTTAAACACCTTTGATTTTTAACAATGTCAAAGGAAGACAAAGTCTTCAAACACATTATATTTGGTTAGCAAACATAAAAAGCTGGAGATAGCATATAATGTAAACCATTTTCAAATTGGGTTCAGGAATTAGAGTGACAGAAGGAATGAATTCCAAATTTGAAGAGCAAACATTAAATGTGGCATGTTCATTGTTGGCCAACTTGATTAGATTAAATGCCTTATTTTTATGCACGGTGTAAATATTGAGCTTCAGCTCTATTCTTTTGATTAAAGTTGTTTACTTGGCTGAGATGATTAAATAAGGGTTAATAATTATAACCTTTGTTTAATCTATTGTAACCAAATTTCTTTCTGTACTAGAGAAATAATAGCTAAAGATGATTCTGTAAATTAAGAGTATTAAGTCCATAATTTTATAAACTTGAGGGTGGGGAATATCTTTCCATATAATGTGGCTTATAACAGCAAAAAAAAAAAATAGGTATACTCTAAATCCCCCGACAATAATAAACTTATCTGATCCCTCTAAATCAGCTTAAAATGATCTTTTATCATATTCATGATATATTAAATGAGGAAACCAGGCCTACAAAAATTACAAAATTTAATTTTTGTAAAATAGTCCATTATACCAAAGAGCAAGTATGAATAATTTTATGGCAAAATGTCAAAGTTCATTATTAATTTTTGGTATAATAATAGGTGTTTCTACAATTAATTTTTACAATTTCATTATTTTTAAAATTAAAAATAAATGTCATTACTTTTAAAATCAGAAAGAAAAACCACAAAAAAATAATTTCAGATTGGAGGAAAGAATAGTAGTTTTTTTTTTGAGATACCTGGGATTGAACCCAGGATCTTGTACATGTGAAGGAAGTACTCAACCACTGAGCTACATTCACTCCCCAGAATAATAGCTTTGATAAGAACAATCCTAACCTAGATTCCTAGATTCCTAATTCCCCCAATGATTGCATTTCTTCGTTGTAATAACCTGGCCATGTATTTTGCAAAAATACTCCCAAGGCTTTAAATAAATTAATTTCTCTATGATTATTGCCAGGAAAAGAGCAGCACAGCCACTAGGACGTGAGACTTTAATAGTCCTAAAAAATTGTCCTACCACCATGTAATGGCTTGGAGTTTTACACCCCAGAAAAACATGTTCTCAATCTTAATCACTTCCTGTAGGTATGAATCCATTGTGAATAGAACCTTTGGATGAAGTTATTATTAGTTAAAGTGTTCCCAAACTTAGTAAGTCCTTATAAGCCTAGGAAATTAGACACAAAAAGGGAAACCATGAGTAGGAGCCCAAAGATGGAAATCAGTGGAACTGGGAAGAGAAAGGAGAAGATGCTTCCATGTGCATTGCCATGTGATGGAAACCTAAGGGACCTTGAAGTTTGCCAGCCAGCCAGAAGATACTGACCCAAAAGGAAGCAAGCCTTCTAGCCTCTGAAATGGTGAGCCAATAAATTCCTGTTGCTAAGTGCACCTATGGTATGTTATTTATTTTAGCAGCTAGGAAACTAAAACACACCATGCAATTACTACTCAGTAACAAAAAGCTTATTTTCAGTATCCCAAAAACAGAAGACCATGGCTTCAAACTTGTTTTCTAGTCAGGTAACAGAAGGTCAAGATCTATACACAGTAGCAATAAGGAATGTGGAATGGGACAATTAATGTGAAAAAACTCTCTCTGGATGGCCTGGGAACTAAATTGTTAGCTCAACAAAAGAATTAACCATGTTGGGCAATTTCATTAGCATTTCAGTCCAATCCAAAGTAGAACATTATTTTCTTAAAATTAGAAATGATGTGGGCAACTCTCTAAAATGATACCCTTAAAATTAAGCAATTTTTTCCAGAAAAGTAATGTCTTAATTTTCAATGTAATAAATTTAAAATATTTCTTTGGATATTCAATTTCCTTCTTTTTATTTCTTTTTCCCCTCTACCTCCTCCTCCTCCTTTTTCTCCTTCTCTTCCTCCTTTTTCTCCTGTGTGTTTGTTTATGTTTTGAATCTTTCAACAGCTGGGCATTATAGTTACTATTTTTCTCCCCTAGATATTTGTCTTGTCCTTTTGGCCCACACTCTTTATCCATTTTTGTCAGATTCTATAGTTTGGTTAAATATTCCTTTTGGCAATTTAAATTACTTTTAGAGTGAGACAGAATATAAATAGATGAAAAAGTATTGATTTCTTTTTCCAGAATTACTCTTGAAGATTTGAAGCTAGTTTGTGCACTGAATACATAAGAATATGTTTATATTTAAGGCCAAATTCTTGAAATTTAGCATTAACAAGTTTGCTAAAGGACACATTTTAGAATATGTGATATATTCTCATGGAGTTTCATCAACAAGTAAGAATTAAGCTTGCTTGGATTCCACAGTTAATTGGCATGCATCACAAAAATTCTAAATCAATACTTAGACCAAAGTTTCTATCATTATTGCCTCCTTGCATCCTTTTTGGAGTATTTTGGAAGCTATTGAATGATAGCTTGATAGCTTGATATATCTACAAGTTATTGAAATATTGTCTGCTTCCTTATCATCTCATTGCATTTTAAGAATTACTATAATTTATGAACTTAAACATTTTAAAATTTCAATAATATTTAATTAGCATGTGAACTTCTAATTATTGTAGTGGATTTTAAAAAAAGATAAAATTTTGTTTTTAGGGTCTAAATAAAAGAGAAACATACTATCCTAATCAGTTAATCATTTTTATGAAACTTCTAAATATGAAGTTTTATAAAAAGCCCTAATATGAAGTTAAAAGCTTAACAAATTGAAAATTTAAAATAGTTGTAAACATAAATAGGATATTCTTGTCTTTAGATTGAACTAAGGAAAGTAAATACTTGAAACTACAACTGGATCTGAAATAAGAATTACCTAGATATACAAAAAGAATTTTTAAATTGCATTAACTACTTTGTCTTTCTATAAAGATTATTGCTCCCTTGTGTTATCACTAAGAAAAAAGTCCAAGTATTTAGATAACTAATACCTATTAAAATTTATTTCTGAAGGAAACAACTATAAAGGGCGAAAGAAAGAAAGAAGGGAAGGAAGGAAGGAAGGAAGGAAGGAAGGAAGGAAGGAAGGAAGGAAGGAAGGAAGGGAGGGAGGGAGGGAGGGAGGGAGGAAGGAAGGAAGGAAGGAAGGGAGGGAGGAAGGAAGGAAGGAAGGCTAATACAGTCTCAAGAGTTGGTTATTTTTTTTACAATGTATTTGTTTCTTTTCGTTTATTGTGCTAAGCCAGTTCTAAAATGTTTCTCAGCCATCACTCTCTTCAGGTCTTCGTTCTCCCCTTGAATGTGAGTCAGGCCTACAGCTTTGCTTCTGAACAATATGATACGGCAAAAGTGATGGAATGTGACATCTGAGATTAGATTATAAAAGATTGTGACTTCTGTCTGCTCACACACTCTCTCGTTGTGAGCTGCCTTGAAGAGTGACCACTCGGCAGGCAACATAATTGTATCACAAAATCCAGCATGCCAGTTCTGGGGGAAACATGACTTTATTAAATAAATATGTCCCTGGATTTTTAAAAACATAATGTAATGGTTAAAACCGTGATAGTCTGGTAGTATAAAAATAAATAACATAGGCTAATTAAGGTCAGAGATCTGAATTAACCAGAGAACTCACCAATAATACATTCTAGCATATATATATGTGTGTGTGTATATATATATAAACATAATTATCTATTAACAATCATTGTTCCCTGAAAGTCTGAAAACAATCTTATTTTAAAATTTCAGAATATCACACAATCGATTGCATCATGGAAGCATAGTGCTGGAACCAAGTTTGAGTAAAAATATTTTAACATTCTCCACATTCTCCAAACGATTCTATTTGAATTGAGATGAAAATGCCAGGCTTGTTTCTCTGAGAGAAGGAAAGTATGTGTGTGTGTGTGTGTGTGTGTGTATTTGTGTGAGGTGGGGGGGAGGGGGCGGTGCAGAGAGAGAGAGCGATCATCTTCAATAGCAAGTTTTCTGACAGGGAAGCCTGGTCAGAGATCCAAGATGAGGCACCTTTTGGTTCTTCCTGCCTCACCCCCACCCCCACCCCCCTGCCTTGTGTAGCAGTGTGACTGGAAGCTTTCAGTTTACCCCTCAGTAAAATCCATCTCACTAAAGTCTGAACACATATCAAATTCTCCAAGGATTCTGCTTGACCAGAATTCAGTGAGTATCTACAGAAGGTTATATATGAAACAACAATCATTTTGCTTCACAAGAAGCCTGGCATCTTACTATGTGTTCCCCATCTCCTTCCTTTGTTTCTCTCCCTCTCGCCCTACCCCTTCCTTTTTTCTGTAGAAGCTGGATTATCTCAAAATGCTAAATAGCAGAATAATTTGATTATATTTCACAAACTTGACAGTTGTCTATGTAATTTAATTATACCTGGTAGTAAACAGTTTACTTCCCAGCAAGAAGCAATCTGGGCATTTGATGAAGTTCTATATTATATTAGCAAAGAGATAGCTATCTTATATTTATTGAAGGAGATTTAAATAAAAATCATTAGTTGGAACACTTGATATTACCTGAATTGATATTCTTTAAAAATTCTGCAATGTTTGTTACAAAGGCATACTTGTATGTGTGTGTGTGTGTGTGTGTGAGAGAGAGAGAGAAACATAATATAATGGATGCCTGTGAATGCACCACTGACAGAGCACTAGAGCATAATTAGAACTCTTGAATTCACAGCCCACAACTCTCCACTCCTGGCTCTCCATGCAGATAACAACCACATGGACTTTAGTATTTATTATTTCTTCCTTTTTTCTCTTAAAATGTTCTAGTCCAGTATGTATTATACTATTCAGTTTTACTTGTTTTTGACCATTATAAACATAACATGGTTTACTGTGACTTTTCTTTTCACTCAATAATTGGTCTCAAAGACTCATGCATGGAATCCTGGGTACTGAATTTAATGTATTTTCCCTGAGATATAATATTCTATGTTTCAATGTGCAAAAATTTAGTTATCCACCTACTATTGATAGATATCACTGTTGGTTCCAATGTTTTCAGTCTTACAAATGATGCTGCTATGAGGTTTCTTATATATGTATCCTAGGACACATGAGCTATAATTTTTCAGGAGCTGCAAATGATGAAATCTTCATCTCATATAAGCTCTATGCAGTTGCTGAAATTCAAACAGACATTTGTTCTTTATCATGATTTTGCTCTTTCTTGTTTATCTGCAGATTGTTTGAGGCTGGGTTTCTGTTGCATCCGGTTTTCTGCCCTCCAAAAGGAATAAAGAGCTCAGTTCAGAGAACATGGCTTGTCTTTAAGTCGAAGATGACTTGGAAATGGCATTTTTCACTTTCATTCATATGGCATTGGCCTAGATCAGTCACACTGTCATACTGAGATGAACGGAGGCTAGCAAATGAAGCTCTAGCTGGAGCATTATGTATTCCCAGGAGAATGTATCTCTTGGACACTGCTAGCAGTCTACTACATTGATCATACCTGGATATGCCTAAATATATATATATATATATATATGCTTTTATTTTTTTCTTAATTCTTAACTTAAGATGATCTCAATGGGAAATTTTTCTTCATATGACATTGGCACTAGGTCGTTGAACAATAAGAGGCTGTAAAATTATTTTCTTTGAGAATTTTTCTCTGTATTTATGAAATAGAACATTTTATAGGAGGGTCTTCATCCTGAGATTTAAATTCTCCAGATGCTTCCTATTATACCTAGCATAAAATTCTCACTAAGGCCTTTAAGCTCTTCATGAGTTGTATCTGGCCTACTTCCTCGAATCTTTTCCTTTGGTTCATCTTGCTTGAGCAACAGAGCATTTATTTTGTTGCCAAACTCATTCCTGCTTCAAGACCTTTGCAGTTAGTGGTCACTCTGCCTGAACTACTCTTTCTCTAACTGTTTTTCTGCTTAGCTTCACCACCTAGATATAAGCTTGATGAAAAGCCTTTCCTAACCATCCTACCTAAAGGAGCAACCCCTTCCCATCCACTCACAATTACCCTTTCTTTCCTTTTATCACACCAACAACATCTAGACGATCTAGATTACTTATTTCAGATAAACTGTTTCATTTGATATCTGAAGACACCTAATTTAGTTTTAAATTGTACATAATACTTAATACAAAACATCCTCTTACACCATTTTAATTCTCTAAATTTTTAAAATAGGTCAGCCAGATTATTTTACAAATGAAGTAATTAGATCTCAGAAATTACAAATTGCTCAGTTCATTCAGTTGGTAAAAAGCAAAAACAAGGACTGAAGCATCTGGTTTTTTGATGCTAAACCAAGTAATTGTACCAGACAGTGTCTGTATTTAAGCATCACATACTAAAATTTTCAGGGCTTAAAAAATGATTGATTTTTTAAAAATGAGACAAAATGGAAAAATAATGGAAGTTGAAAAATTGCCACATATCTGGAGAAATCCAATGCTCTCCCATATTTTAGCTATTATCTGTTCCATTCTCAGTTTGGTTGCTTGATTGGGTGATTGATGGTGTAAGAGAGAGGGATATAGATGAGAAGCTTGTGCAAAAGCTTTTCTCCCCAACCTAATTACAAAATATTGTATGTTTTGTGCTAGGGGATGGATAAGAAATGTAAAAAGGGTGAAGTGTCTAATTGTTTGGCAGTTCATGACAAGGTAGCTGTAGTCGGACATGAAGCAGAATAGGGTCTGCCCTGGTGGACTGCCTCTTTGGCTGTATCTTTTAGAACAGTTAAATGGGCCCGTCCACAGGCAGTTCTTATGTAGATCACAGATTTAAGGACAAGTGTGACCATCTCGTAATTGTATGAAAAATATTGCACATATATGTCTTTCTGTGTGTACATATTTTTTTTTTTGCCTGAGGAGATGAACCATAGCTTTCACCAATCTGTATGGTTTCATGCCTAAATTAAAATTAAAATCCACTACAATTTAGATTTTACCATTCTTTGCAGGTTATTTTAATTCAATGAACAATTACTGAGGTATAAGACATGTCTTTATACAGGGCAAATAACAAAACATTTAAGATCTAATGAGGAATGAAATAAAGATGATAATCATGGAATTCATACTTGGAGAAGCAGGATACATATACATGAACAAGAGGAAAATTATCCTTCTAGGTGGGGTGGAAAGTGAAGAAACCATAACAGGAGGAAAATGTTTAGGTAAGCCTTGAGAAATGAATGGGCTTTAGACAAGATGGAGCTAAATAGATGAATGTTATAGATAGAAGCTATAACAAAAAGGAAAGAAAGTAGACTGAAAATAAAGAATATTGGTAAAATATAAGATAGGCTTAGAAAAGTGATTGGAATAAATATTCTTGAATACTATGTTAAGGTATTTGGCTTCATTCTATTTTCAAAAAAAGGAGACAGTAATGATTTTTGAGGAGCAGAGAAACATAGTGAGATATGTATTTATGAAGATGATGAGGATAAAAATGGGAAAAAATGGAAAGAGAATTATATTTTTGCAGAAGGCTAGAAAAGTCATCTGTGGAATACCAATGAACAACTGAATTCATTCATGCATTCCACAAACATATTTTGACCTCTTTCTTTTTGTCAGACACTATGTTAGACTGTGAAAAGACAAGGGAAAAGACAACGTGATAATAGCTTTTACGTGCTTACAAGAAAGTGGGAGACAGGCACATAAATAATAAAGGTAAATGTTAATGAGTAAAGGAGACGAGTAAAGTTAAGGGGGAAATACACCTAGATTTGATAACTGCTATGTACTGATTCTGTTATCATTTCTTATTCTTTAGTAGCCTTCTGAGATCAGTATTATTATTATTCTCCTCTTACAGATAGTTTTAGTGTAAATCAAAGGATATGCTCTTTTCTGGGCAAATTAAAGTGGCACTCAGGTGTAATTTCTGAGAAGACAAGACACTGAAGAAAGTTTCTGCTTATTTATGGTTCAAAGTTAGGGACACTGGTGAGAAATATGGAAATATGGTAAAATATATTTGGGGTTAAAGTTGGAAAGATAGATGGGGCAAAGTCTTTACATCGGTTATCTTTATATCCTTTCTGAATCAGACAGCAGTGTGTGAATAGAAGGGTGTTAGCAAAAATTCATAACAGGATGTACTTTTGTCACAATTCAAGCCAACTGAAATATTTCAGCCATGTTCTAACCTCCTAATCTACTCCACCTCACTTCACTTCTCATTTTTATCTGATCTGCTCTTATGCTTACTACCTTAATAGGTTCTTGTATTTTAAGTAAAGGAGGTCTGCTGCTACCATCTTTCTATCTCTTTCCCCTAAGGGAGAATTATATTTCATTGCTTCTCAAATAAGGTTAACAAAATTTTAAGTGAACCAAATTCATTTTTTGGCTTCTCTCCTCCCAGCTTTTCCATGTTTATCTTCCCTTCTACTTTAGTTTCTGGATGCTAAAACAAATACCATGCCATGGGTTGGCTTAACAATAGGAATTTATTGTTTCATGGTTTTGAGGTTAGGAGAAGTCCAAAACTGAGGCATGAGAAAAGAGATGCATTCTTTTCAAAGACTGTGACATTCTGGGGCTGGCTGCTGGCGATCCTTAGGGTTTCTTGACTTTTCTGTTACATGGCCATGCCTCTCCTTTATCTTCTCTTCTGGGTTCCATTGACTTCCGACTTCTTGCTTCTCCCCATGACTTCTCTCTCCATCTGCTTTCACTATGCTTATATTAATCTGGATTCAGTTGGACCACACCTTACCTGAAGTAACATCTTTAAGAGATCTTATTTATATTAGGTCCTTTCCCCAAACCAAGACCAAGAACATGTCCAAGCTGGAGTGCACAAATCAATCCACTACCCCATCCCAGCTCCAATGATCCCTTTATTTCCCCTTCTTAATTCCAGCAAAGATGCCTCTTTTGATATTAGATCACTGTTTTTTTTTGTTTTTGTTCATGTTTTTTTAAAAAAATTGCAATCTAATTTGTGAATTGATGAAAGGTTAAGATAACTTTTTTAGGGATTTTTTATATTTTTAAGCTATTTTTAATTTAAAATGCAATTCAGATACATACAATTATATGAAACAAATATATGACATAATGAATAATTATAAGGTGTACACCCTTTTAACCACTTCCTGGATCAAGAAGAACTTCTCCAGCCACTCTAGGGAACATTCCTGTGTACCATCCCAATCAGATACTCTGTTTTTCAAGGGCATAAGCATAATTAGTGCACTAGTGATATCATTTATTTCATTTTTCATTGATTTCAGGGCTTTTTAGTTGGCAAAGCTTGAAAACATTTATAAAATATCTTACCAGTTCAATACTGGTAAGAGATTTTCAATTCAAATTTTTGAATTCAATTCAATTCAAAGTAAAATGGTTCTACTTTACTTCTGTCATCTTGCACCTGTATCCTTTACTTGCATACTGAAAATCTTTGTTCTCAAGAACACACAACTCATATAATTCATTTGCTTTATCTTTTCTTACATAAGCAGTAATATCAACATGATAATCCCAATTTTACTATTACCAATATGATTAGAGAAAATAATTAAATATTTTTCATATGCACTTTACCTTTTACTTCAAATTTATAATTCTATTTTTACATCACCAGACCATATACTTATTATTCAGACTATACACTCTCCCTTATAACCCTCAGGTATTCTTGGATCTATGAGTCTGTATTAGTCAGCCAAGGGGTGCTGATGCAAAATACCAGAAGTTGGTTGGTTTTTCTAAAAGGTATTTATTTGGGGTAGGCACTTACAGATACCAGGCCATAAAGCATAAGTTACTTCCCTCACTAAAGTCTATTTTCACGTATTGGAGCAAGATGACTGCTGACATCTGTGAGGATTCAGGCTTCCTGGGTTCCTCCTTTCCTGGGACTTGCTCTCTTTCCTCTGTGTTTACTTCCTGGGGCTCCAGCTTAGGGCTTCAGCATCAAACTTCAACATCAAAATGCCTGTATCAAAAACCCTTAACTCTATCCTTTGCCATGCCTTTTATCAGTGAGGTTTACATAATTACTTAATCAAGTAAACCTATGAATCCAGTATAATCTAATATTCCCAGAGGAAAAGATCAATTTACAAACATAATGCAATGTTTCTTTTTGGAATTCATCAATAATATCAAACTGCTACAGAATCTATATACATTACAACTAGTCCTTATGCCAAAATCACTTTACCCATTTGGAATACTTGAAACTTGTTTTTGTTATATTCTTAATAAATAACTTTAATTCAAGGGCACAGTATTCTCTGAGCTCTTGCATATTGTTAATAGATTTTCTGTGAACTTTATCCTTGAAAAAGAATTTTGATTCAATATTAAACTACGCGTTTTATACTTTTTCTTGTGAATATCTTAAAATGTTACTTAATTTTTCTGTAGTTTAAAATTCTGTGTCCAGAAGTCTGATAACAATCTAATTTTCTTTCCCTTTTAATTAAGTTGATCTTTTTTGTATGGATCTCAAAAAGGATTTTTTTTCTTTAAGTAATTTAGCTAGAATATATGTTGGTGTTGACCAGTCTGAGTCAATCGTATCAAGTATTCAGTGTGTCCCTTCAACACAAAGTTGTGTTGTTGTTTTTTTTTAATTTGAAGAAAAAATAATTGGATTATAGCTTTTAGAATTTGTTATGTTCCTTTGTTTTGTTTTCTTTCATTTGCCCTTTGGGGGACTCCACTATAGATATATTTAATGTTCTTCGCCTGTCATTTAAGTGTGATATATTCTATTCAATTTTTTTTCTTGTCCTTCATTTAATTTAACACTTAAAAAAATTTAAAACCTCTTATTTATCTTAAGACATTATCTTTTGTGTTATTTGCCCCTGCATTTCTTTTAGTTATAATTTTTGAAACAATCTATTCTTTTATTTCTAATTCCCTCCTGAATTTATTCCTGAATTTTTCTAATTCTAGTATTTGCTATTGTTTCATATCTTGTATTATTCTCTTAGTATCATTTAGTTTGTTTTTTGAAATAGTAGGTTACTATTTTCATCTGTTTTGTTGACAAGTCTTTTGTGTCTCTACTATTGACAGTAGAATATTATTCCCTTTTAACCCTTCTTTTAAAACTGTCTTACAGTATTAATGCTCAATTAGTTTCTGTTGCTCATTTTGTGTAAAAAAGATTTTTGTGGAACTTTTACAGTGATTCAAGATAAGGACATATTCTCTAATTTCACGAATCTATGGGAGCTCCCTCTCCTGTATATTTGTAAACTTTCAAAACATGTTCTGTACCTTTAATTTTCTACAATTGCTTACTAGTCGGTGTCTCTATTGATGAGCTACTCAGTTTGACTCCTTTTCCTGTCAATTTCTTTTTAATGTGGTGCTTTGTCCTAGAAAGGAATTTGAATTAATTTTGATAACTTATTTCTAGCATTTTCTTTTTAGGGTTTCCATCTCTCTACTTATATTACCCATCTATTCTTTCATTTTGTCCACTTTTTTCATTACAGCCCTTAGCAAATTAATAATAGTTGTAAATTCCCAGTTTGATAATTCCAAGATAGCGTCTATATCTGAATGTGTGTCTGATGATTGCTTTGTCTTGTTAGGCTCTGTTTTATCTTATTATTTAGTTTGCCCTGCAATTTTTTGTTTAAGTTATATATAGGATGCCAGGTAATAGGAAATAAGGTAAATGAACATTTAGTTGAGAATGTATAATAATCTTGCTAGAAGGTGTGCTAAATTTAATGTTTAGCTGTAGCTTTAGGTGCCAGAAGCTTCATATTCCTTTAGTGTCCTATTTTTGTTTCCTCTGTTGACCTTTGGTTTCCCGAAGTACCCCTCAGAGTAAGTCTGTGTCTTGCAACTCTTTCAGCTATAATTTGCTGTTATACTGGAGCCTGGCTACTGTGGTGGTATACTGTGGGGGAGGGGTAGTCTACAAATGTGGAGACCCCACTAAGACTGTAGTTTTCAGGAATTTCATACTGTCATGCTATTCCACACTTAGCCTGAAGCAATGATCAAAATTACCATTTAAGTGGTTCTACCAGTTCATGGCTCCATGGCTTCCAGTGTTGGAAGTTTGGGGATCATCATGTCCATTTGATGCCCCAGTGCTTTTCTCTGCTTCCTCTACATGGTTGCTAAATGAAGTAGGTTTTGCAGTTGATGGTTCTTCCCCATCTGCTTGCACATGGGGAGTGTGAGAATACCTTATCAATTTATTTTGTTGTAGCTGGTGGCTAAGGATATCCAATTTTGTTATTCTTCTTACTCCAAAATAGAATATCCTGGTATTTTGGGAGATACAAAATCTATGTTGTTGTTATTTCCTTAGAATATCTTGGCTATTTGTATTTTAATAAGTGACTTTGAATACCAAGAAACCTTCAAGATTCAAAGGGATTATATAATTTCATACCATGTAACAGAGAGTTGGGAAAAATGTTTTGGGCTATCTACTAAACATCCTTCAAATTACAGTCTGTTGTCACCTCTCTGCTCTGCACACTCCCCAATTTAGCCAGTACTCTAGGATAAATACAGTTCTCTCTTGGAATGGATTACATTCTCTCATTCATATGTAAGTGGTTTTAGTTAATTCCAAACTGTTTTTAAGCACTGATTCTCCTTTTTTGACATGACACTAATTTTGATTGTTCATATTGTTCTAAGCCAGAGTAAGTGTTCCCTAGAGATGAAAGAAATAAAGCTTGTCAAAAAATCTGTGTCTGATTCATTGCCTGACCTTCCAGTTCTTTGTGAGGTGCTGTGTGCACCCTATGGGTTCTCAATAAATATTAATTGAACTGAATTGAATTGAATTGAATTTACACTTTGCTCATTTCACAAATAGGTTAAGTGAAGATTAATAACTTCACAGCAGTACCAGGAGACTTAATTAAAGAATATCTGTGTAGATATGTAATGACTTAAATTGCTATAAGTATCTTAATGTGAAAAGTCTCTCTTTAGCTCTTACCTATGCTTGCTCATAGAAACAAATGTGATCATTTATACCATGATTCCCCATTTCCCCTTAGGAGCAAGTGATTGCAAAAAATTCTTCAAGTACTTAACCATTTTTCTGTGTTATTGCTTAATTAATTTTTGACAGGAAAACAAGGGGAAAACAGATATTGCAATACCACAAGTTATAAAAGTGAGACTAATGCCATAAAACAATCTTCTGAATGTTCTCTGAAATCAGAGATTTCTGTGTAAAATGTATGACTATGAATGTCTGCCTTCCTTACTTTTTCATACTTTTATTTAAATTTTTCTACAAATGAAGCAAAGGGTAAATATAGGCTATCATTGGCTTTTATATGTCTAAATTTTATGTATGACATTTTCCAACCTGGGGCTATAAGAACTTCCTTAACCTCTTGAAAAGAAAATGGATTTATTAAAAAATCACATATGGGAAAGATATAAAAATAAAGTGCTAAGAACATTTTAAGATTTTATATTTCCTTATTTATCATTACTAAATTTCCTGCATTTAGTTTTCTCTTATATTTTTAAAAATCAAATCTTTTCCTTATCAAATTCCCAATTTTCTAAATCATGTGTTTTCCTTGAGTAGTCTGGAGATATACCTTGTGAGATATGTTCTGTGATCAAGTAAGAATTGGAATATTTATCATAATTTTACCATGTTTTTATAGGCATATATTACATAGTAACACATTAAAGGGTCTGAAAATTTTGGTGGAAAAGAAAATGTGAAATTATTTCCATAACAGTTGTACAGGGGATAATTTATTATTAAAATGTATTAATATTTGTGTAACTGTGATGTGTCAATTTGGGAAGCATTTTCTGGATTGAACAGTCTCCTTCTTCCATAAAGTCACTCATTTTATTAGGAACACTAAATTCTAATTCAACTGCCCTCTAGTTTCAACTGAGAAATTAACATCTCACAAATTCTGAGATCAGATGAATTTGCCTGCCCAAATGCAAATTATCTTTCTGTACTAGAACTTGGAGTCTTGTATACTTACTCCACGTAATTGAAATTGTATGTTAACATTCTTGATTCTTCATCCCATCTCCTAAAAGTGAAAGTTTTAAACATGGAAGGACTAATTTTTAATAGCATATTACAAAAAAATAAAATGTTGTTTAAAACACAAAGAAAAGTCTTAATGATAAGGACTTTGCATTTTTCTTCCCTGCTGTGGCACATGAGAAAAATGATGCTTAGCTGTAAAAATATTTAGTGATTTAGTTCCTTAGAAAATGAGATTTGGGGTTTGGCTGCTGCTGACACTATTGGGAATAAAATTGATCCCAGCCAAAATCTCCTTAGTTTTTTTGACATGTGAAATTAATATTGTTAACATGTATTTAATAAGCACATAATAATATTTTAATATTTAATTATGTTGGAATTGCTTATGGAAATTTGTATTGGGTAGTTCCCCATGTAATTTATTCTCACATTTCAGGTTAGAAGGATTTACCAATGTTTAAAAGATATGTATACTTTTACATTATGGCTTTATTTCTTCAATATCTTCATATTATGTATGAATCATGAGAAAATGACCTTATTCCTGTATCTTTTTTGAGCTAACCTTGAGGCCACATTTTTGTGGCTTATTTTAGTTCTGGACTGTTAATTCTCTCCACAGATACTGAATGTTTCAGTAAGCAGTGGAAACATAGAGTCTGACATGCCTTATTTAAGAGAGCCCTGATTATCTATAGGGGTACTTCTCTTCAAGTTGGTGTTTCATTCCTTCTATAACTTCTTATTGAATTTTCCTAATTATGTTAAATGCTGGAGATAACAGAGGTAAAGAGATTCCTTGCGTTCAAGGAAATTTCTGTGTAGTTGGGGCTAAAAACTATTATATTAGAAGGAAACACATCTTGCTATTGCCATCGAATATGGTTACTTAGCTCAGCCTAGGAAAAAGTCAGGAAAGACTTCTCAGAGATGGTGATAATTACTCTAAATGTTGAAAGATGAAGAAAGGATCCAGATAAAGATGGGAAGTGAGTTTTCCAAGTAAAGGAGACAATGTGTTCAAAGACATGGAGATAGAGAGCATGAATCCTCTCTCAGAGAAATTGCAAGTGTTGGTTGTACTGTGGGATCCTGTTGATCACAGTAAGGGACTTATGAAAGAACGAGGGGTAAGGTTGAGGAGGGGGACTTACAGGCCAGACTTAGAAGAATGATATACTCAGACTTACATATTAGAGGTTTCTGAATGTTAAAGAAAGTAAAAAGTAAAATGTATACACGCAAGATGAAAATAAGACACATAATTAAATTGAGAAGAAATTACCAAAAATTGGGAGATCACCAATGTCCTTGTAATATCCCTTATCGCAATTAAATGGGAATAATATTTGCATAAGATAAGGTCATTACGAATCACCATGGTATGACCGAAGAGACCAAACTAATTTTGTTTTTCATGGAAGTGTGAGAATGGCAATCATGTATATTCTCCCTTTATTCTGGGCCTAATGCTTGCAACTGGATAGCGCCTTAACCTTGAAACCCAGAAGTGGAGAGCAGGGAAATGTCAATCAATTAGAACTTGGGCCAGTGGATGGATTGTCAGTCCATCAACCTCTCCAAAATTCCTCCTACTTTTCCTAGATCAATGTTCAGAAACCCAGACTTTGTTATGAAACAAAACGTTTGTGAATATCAAATGTACCTTAGTCCCTTCAAGTGTAACATGGGGATGGTTACATTAAACCATCTTTGAGAGTAATTCTGCATATTCATGTGATAACTCATATGAAACACTTAGAACAATGCATGACACAGCAAACACTCAATGAATGTTAGTTATTAGTAGTAGTGGTGGTATCACTAACATGAAGAGTATAATAAAAAGCAAATACCATCATATGAATTAATATTTTCTTTTAAAAGAATAAGCAACTGAAATCTAATGAATTTTCCATTTGTTCTATCAGTGTGTGGACATTAGCTGAAATTTGATCAATAGACTTGACATCTTTATTATAATTAAATAACTTTAGGAAAAATTTTCTATCAAGTGGTAGGAAGGAAAAAGGAAATGAATAAAAGAAAGAATAAGTAGAGATAGGTCTGCTATTGATTGAAGGCAACGTTTTTCGTATCAGGAATAAAGAGAGTCCAGGGAGTTAAATCCCCTGCCCTAGAAAGTTTATTAAAATTCTAAATGAGCTTGTGGCATCTTAAACAATTTCAAATAACAGTCTTATGGAAAATCATCAAGCAGCTGCATGTTATGCTAGTTTCTGGCCAAGGGGGGCTAACTTCAATGCTGCAAGCTGACACATTAGGAACGGCTGTCACCTTTAAAGAAAAAAAAATTTAAGTGACATTATGAGAGTGTCAAAGGTTTTTCTCATCCTTGTTGTTTATACAGTAGCTGTCAAAAAAAAGTGAGATATGTCTCTATTTCTTCTTGATATAACTGATTACAGAACAATTGACAACTAGAACTGAATGGCCCATTTTGAATTTCCTGGTTTGGATTTTCTTAAAAAACAAATAACAAGTTTCAGACTGGGCTATTTTTCACAGAAACAATGAGAAAAATTCTATAGTAAATATAGAGACTTTTTATGTTAAAACTTTGGGCTCCCAGTTTCTATGTGTAAATCTAGTTACCTTGGCAAGAATGGTTGAAAATAGGACTCTAGTATCTATCCATTTTAGAGCCTGTTATCATATTGGTTTTCTTTCAGCACCACAATCCCTTTATGATGATTTCCACCATGCCTAGCCTTGGAAGCATCAGCTCTTCGTGCTGTACCTGTGAAACCTGGGCTATGGGGAGGAATGGGCAGCTGCCGTGATGGGAAGGCAGGGCTTGGGGGCATTCCCCTCAGCTTTACTGCCAAGTTACTGTCCTCAGAAAAGCATATGGGAAGGGCACTGGGGATAAGAGGATCCTGGATCCTCTACTGCTGCTCAAGTGCTCTCAGAGCCCCCTCACAAGCCTGTTTTGGGCTGGGAGAGAGACCACAGGCCATCTCTTAATGGCTGGAAGCTAAGCTGGAGGTCTTCATTAACCACGGGTGTGGAAAGGACTAGCTACCTAAACATTGTTCCCATCTGTGGTCATGCCAATACAAAATGGAACTTAATTGGGCTTCTTAGCCTCTGGCCCCCACCAGTCCTGACCTCCTCTCCATCCTCTGGGTTACTGAGGGGCAAGCCCCACAGGGAAGAGTAGGGATTCCCTGGGCTTAGGCTTTTCCTTAGCACCAGCAGAGTCCCATGGGAATTCTGTGACTTGTTTTCCTTTCCTTTCAAGGCTGCTAATAGCAGTAGCATCAGGAAAGCAACAGCAGGGAAAACTTTACTCCAGGGCTGAGCTATCAGGAACACACACTATGCCTTCATACCCTCACTCAAGGAGATGGTTGTCGGGACTGCAGCCAGATAACTAAGAAAAGCCAAACGAAGTGGCAAGGAGAAAGCAGCAGCTATTTTATCCACTGTAAATAAAGGGATGGAAAGGGGCTATAGTTATAGGTGCTGCCAGGATGTCTTGAAATTCTGGCATCAAGGGTGCTCTAAATTTTGGTGCCAAGTACATATCTGCCTTATTGAACAATCCCACAATTGTGTTTTCAACCACAAAACTCCACCATCCCAGAGTTCACCTGTTCTTTCCTCAAGCTCTCCTTGCAGTTCCATGGATAGTCCAACCCATACCCTCATCCACTTCTTTTTTTATACTTTAGTCTAACCCATATCCTCACTAAACGATAGATGCCTGCTTCCCGGACACATCCAACAGGAAGAAATATCTCCTTTCCATAAAAAAATTTTGTGGTAAATTGTCTTCACTCATAACTTCTTTCAAAGGAGCCATGTTTGTGTAGTTGTGAACCCACTCCCAAGGACCACTGGATAGGCCTGATATGAAAACAAGTCATTCAAAGAAAGCAGAATTGTACCGTCTATCTTCTGGTTGGAAGATTTGAACTAAAAGTAAAATGTATAAAGACGCTTGTGAGTATTTGAACCAAAGAGTCCTATTGAGTTAGGACTGACACACTCATTTTTGACAATTACATGCCAATGAACAAGCAGAGAGAAGCAGCCTGGGGCATATGTGCAGAGAGCAACAGACATAAACGATAGTGTTGTGGGAAGAACGACCTTGGGCTTTGACAGCTTCTCAAGTCTTAGGTCAATTCCTAATGATCTGGTTGTTGTCTTTCTATAAGATGCCCGATAGGACCTCAATCAGCTTCCCCACCCAGACTTGTGATTTTTAAAATATTACTTTATTCTTCAAAATTATAAAAGGACCTTAAGAAGAAACATCGTCCTTTACACTGATAATTTGGTCTTATTTTTATGCCTCAAGAGATGCCTCAAGGAAACAGGCACAATTGTAGGGCCAATAGGAGCTGCTCCATTTACTTAAAAAAATATTAGGCAATATGTGTCAAGAGTCTCAACATTTTCATAATATTTAACTTAACAATTTTATTTAAAAGAAGCAGTACAAAGACATATTTTATATTTTCACTCTTTTTGTCTTAGTTTGCCAGAGCTGCTATGACAAATACTTTATAATAAGGTACTTTAAACAACAAGAATTTATTGGCTCATGATTGTAGAAGCTAGAAATCTCAAATCAAGGTGGGGGAAAGAACATGCTTTATTCCCACGTGTGTAGCATTCTAGTGCTGGCTTGCCACAATCTTTGAGTTCCTTGACTTGCATCTCTGTGTCCCATCACATGGCAATCTTTTTGTTCTGTTTTTGCTGACTTCTAGCTTCTAGCTATTCTCTATGACTTTATTTGACATCTCTTTATAAGGCCTCCAGTAACACAGATAAAGACTCACCCTGATTCAGCTGATCATATCTTAACTAAGTAACAAATTAAAAAAGTCCTATTCAATGGGCTTACCACTCCCATAAGGATGTGGATTAAGATCAAGAACATGTGTGTATTGGAGTACGTATCAAATTTACCACATATTTATAACAATAATTTTTTACCAAGATGTTCATTGTGTAATCAATCATTATAACAAGAACACAGAAAACCTATCCAATAAGAGAGAGAATAGTGAAGTGTGGTAAGTCCAAATGACTCCATATTATGCAACCATTGAATGGATATTTGGAAGAATGCCTAACTGTATGATATAATGCTTTTGATACAATATCATTAGACAACACAGGATCCAAAATTGTATGAACAACATAACCTCATTCATAATATTTTTAATAGGAGGGAATTTCCCCAGAAAGATAACACTTATAATCTTTGGGTTGTGGGGTTATTGTATACATTATTTTCATACACATACACATACATTATTTTCATACACATACATGCATTCATATATGTACATATATATACATACATTTATTCCAAGTTTTGTAAAATAAGCATATATTTCTTTTATAAGTGAAAAATATGAAAAAAGAAAAGCTTTTATTTTTCTGCAGTTAAGGTTATCATTGCCTTGATTATCATTTGGAACTCGATAGTTCGACCTAATAGTTACTCAAGCATAAGAATATATCCAGACCTTTTCTTATGAAAAGTTTTGACTTTGTTCACAAGATTCCTATAGCCAATGTCTACACAAAGATTGTTCAACCTTTGATGCAGCAAAGATACTAATCTCTCTTGCTCTTCACAATCACCACTAGTAACTTACTGTCCATTAGAAACACCAAATATTTGTAACACACACATTTTTTCAACAGTTTTGATTTAAATATTTAGAATACTTCTGCCAAGAACCTGACCAAAAATACATGAATGTTTGAAAGGAATAATAAGGGCTACAAAAATTACTAATTTCTCTGGATCCACCATATTCTTTATAGACAACATTACTGGATCAAACCACATTGCTTCTTAGTTGGGCATATATTACTTGAGTTTCTTATAGAAATATTTCTTTACTATATTATTCCACACAGTTTACATTTTATCAAGGGCTAGTTTGGGAAATGACTTTACAATAATTATATCAGCTTTTCTTGTCAAAGTATTCTTGAAGGATTATTTTATTGATAATGTTCTTTTATATTTGAGTAATGATCCTCTTTAAGAAGGATATAGGAAAACTATCTTTATAAACATAATGGAATGTTTCATTTTTTAGTAGCATGAAATTATGTGGATATTTTCCTTTTTAGTCTAAGTTTTAAAAAAAGATGTTTTAAAAATGTTTCCAGAAAATGGCCTTCAGACAAGAAAATGGTGATATTTGTAAGTCACATAAATTTGTCCTATTCAAGAATACATCCTATTGTTAACAGTGCAATGACTATAAATAATTTATCAGACTATAGTTGATCTATGTATGAGCCTAATTTGTATATTTTCTAACAGTCCTTATTTATATTTATTAGCTGACATTCAATTTTTAGCCACAATTGAAAAGAATATCATTTGCAGAAAAAAATAGATTAATATTTACAAAAGCAAATTTTAAAAATTAGGATTATTCTGATCAATAACTTTAAAAAGTCCATTCTTTTTGCGCTAAAGGGTATGTGGATGCACTATATTATACCTTTTCTTCTGCCAACCCACAGCAAATATTGCTGCCTGAGGCAATATGCTAAGTTCCTTTTCCTTCTATTATTCAGAAATATTTCTCTGTAATGATTGGATATTTGAATAATGATTAGGCATCACAAACATTCCTCCTTGTTAGTCTTACAAGCATCCTGGGAAATGTGGGTGCTCAGAAATAGGATTATAAATTATGTTCCTGATTTTTTAACTTGTGATCTATTTCTCTGATAGAAAATAGACTGTCAAATTCTAATTGTTACTTGAAATTGTTTCTTTCCATAAAACAAGCTCAAAAATATTCTTTTTTTCCTCCTCTCTTAACTAAAAATGTGAACACAGATTCACAGAATAATAGGCTTTTTTGTCTTAGAAAACTATTTAATCATATATTTTTCATTTCTCAGGTTTAAAAGAAAACAAACGTAAGGAAGAAGCAAATTAAAATCCTGGAAATATACTGGTTCATTGTTATACTTCATAAAGTCGTAAGAGATGAGCTTTCCCTCTGAAAGCTACTACTACAGTAGAGAACTTGCATATATCGTCCAGGCAGAATTTTTATTTTCCATGTAGTCTTAAATTGCAAATTGTCCTGCAATATGTCAATGACTATATATTACTTCATGAGAATACCTTGGAAACATCACTGAAAATCACAGGAGGCTATGCATTCTGACTAAATTACAAGTGTAATCTCGCTATGATCTTTGAGCCACTTGTACAATTCTATTAAGTAGCCAGTTAAATACACACCAGTCTAAAATGAACTCTTAAACTCACTTTTCATATTTACAGAGATGAAAAGTTAAAAATACTTCAAAATTGTTTAATGTAACTATTTTCAAGAACAACTGTATACATTAAAAGGCACAAAGAGAAACTATTTTAAAGAACTAGTTATAGCATAAATGGCATATTTAACCCTGTTTAGTATTACGGTGTTCAGTAGGGTTCCCTACATGTAAACAGCAGCCAGGAAGGTAACCTAAGAAGACATCTTCCCTGAATTAAGTGCACTTTGTGTGAGGTGTGGCTCTGGGTAAACTGGAGAGTGTGTTTCCCATTTGAACAATTAACCAATGCTGGAAGACTTTTGCCATGAAAGAATGGGCATTCCTTCTGGTCGGACTTGATTTTAAAGAGAAGCCAGACATTTAGGTTTTCTTTATAAAAAATGGAAAATTGTTAGTTTTATTTTATAAAATGTATGAGTGCTAAACAAACCGTATTTCCAGGCCTTACTTGAATTCTGTACCATTTGTGGTCTCCAAGCAACACAGCTAAAAATAAAAACTCAATAAAAATATTTTAATTTTGAAATACGAATACAGTGAACACATGTTTATTTTTTAAAATAAAAAGAAAGATCATCTAAAATATGTTGTAAAGGCATGTGATCAAGCTTTCTTAAGAAACAAATACTGTCAAGAATTATTACATCAGAATAACTTGGTTCATTCCATAAGTATTATTGAGTATTAATGTAAGTGTAATATTAGCCTGGGCAAGGTAGAGGACATAATAGGAATATGGAGCAAGATCCTTGTCTTCCAGTGTTGTGTAATCTATTTGTAAACACACTATACACACAAAGAGAGAATAATTACACTTAATTACTAATGTGATGCAGTGTAGGATTATATGTCACAGTGATACAGGTGCTGCAGGTAGTTAGAAAAGAAAGGTTCAGTTTGATACAGAACTTGAGGAGGGAGTGTTCTCATGAAGGAAGCTGGACTTGAGTTGGATTTAAGAAATGGGCAGAAATGACTAATGTGGAGTAACAATCACAACTAAAATCAGCAACAACCGTCAGTTAATATTGATTGTGTACTCATCTGTAATAAGCACTAGGGCAAGTGAGTAATATGAATCATTTTATTAAATTCTAACAATAAACCTAGGTGCCATTTTCTATTATTAATTCATGTTATGAAGGAGAAATTGAGGTTCAGAGAGGTTAAGTGACCTGCCAAAAAATGACACAACCCCATGAAGCAAGATTATGAAGCCAGGTCTTCCCAGCGTTAGAGACTGAGCTCTGGAAGAGAGAGATTGGGTTGGAGGTCTGTATGGCCAAAAGTTGAAGCAGGCAATAACCAGGAATGTTTGAGTAATGGTGGCAAAACAAGTCTGGCTGGAGTTCGCACTGAGGATTTGAACGACATAAACAAAAAATCTAGGCAGAAAGGGTCAGCCTTCCCCATTTTTCCCTTCTAGAGGTCAACTTGTGTTGTATGTCTTACAGTGCTCCTCAGCCAAATCTTTTCTCTTGCAACAATGACTGGGAGGTCCCAGGGACCCCCAAGCCCCACATCAAATATTTTATGCCTTCACTGGCTTGCAGAAGACAGTTTGTAGTAGAAGGAAACCCTTAGCAAACTAGTAATCGCATCAAGATGATTAATGATTGGCACTGATTTAATGGTACCTTCAAAGTGAAATGTGATTTTCTCAAAGGGTATTGGTGCAACTGTAGGCATACTGACAGTCTCATTGGTGGGAGCTTTTCCAGAATGGGGATGCAGAGAGGGCTGCATCGAAGGCCTTACCTGTATCAGTCTGTTCTAGAATGCCTTCTGTTTCCATTCCATGTCTTTGTTGTAGTGTTTTGCCCTCAAAGAAAATAGATCCACCTGTGTAGTTTGAGGTACATTGTTTCATGTCTCTGCTATGCCAATACCTTGTGTTAGGTAAGGTATAATAATAAAGGATGAAGTTCTATAAAATATGGGTTCTATGTTGTAGAAAGATATAAGGAGATACTTTTAAAATTTGTACTACAACTGTATCTCAGAACTCGAGATCATCTTTTGCATTCTTTTTTTTTAAGAAAAATAGAAAAGTTTTCTTTCACCATTCTGTTTTAACATTTGATATTTGAGTATTTATTTCTGGTCAGTGACTACTACTTTCAATAATATAAGAAAGAAATTACCAAATTTTCATAATTGCTATTTTTAGACTCCCACTCTAAGGCTTGTTATGACAGAGGTCTTCAAATACACCATACAATTATTATATGATTCTTGAAAGGTGACTGCATTAAGGAAAAGTATGATGGAAGAGTTAGCCTATAACCCTACACTTGATAGAATCATTATTGAAAATTTAGAATTGATGGTACAAATTCTGAAAACAAGGAACTTGCAACGTACATGTGTTTCTTTTTAATGTTAGTTTAATTTCATTAGAACTATGAAATCACCTTAACTAAAGAAAAGATGCAGAAGATAGATATCAAAAGCAATTTTTGTCACCATTCCATTCCAAAACTTTTGTTCTGTCAAACACACACACATGCATGTACACACACACACACACACATGCTTAATGTTTTACAAAAGTGAAAGCATAATACTACTCTGCACTTTGATTTTCTCAGTTATTGTAGTATCTCTCCATCCATCCATTCATCTTCATTTTTGAAATACCTACATAACATTTTCCATGATATAGAAGTTTCACAATTTATTTCACCACTTTCCTACTGATAGGTATTTCTGCTTTTGTTTTGTTTTTATTCGCCATTACTTACTTACATTAGCTAATATTGTAATAAGCATCCATATCTTTTTGTATCTGCACCTTTTTTTCCCCCTGTAAAAGAGCTTACCATACTTACCCTTATTGGGTCAAGGTATCAATATAGTTTTAATTTTAATAGAATCTTCCAGATTACTTTCCTTAATAGTTGCAGTAATTCTTGCTCTTGTCTTGTTACGTATGAGAGTATTATTTAGTCCACAACCTTTTCTCTGTGATTCTGGAACCTTTCTTCAGTGAAAAATTGTGTCATTATTAACTTATTTTTTATTTATTCTATAAACAGTGAGTTATCGTTCCCCCTTTTCATATGCTTATAAGTAATTTAATTTTCTCTTCGGATAATTGCTAACTTTTTTTTTTCCTGTTGGATTGTTTGTTTATACTTATCAGTTTCTAGAAGAATTTTTGCATAGGTTTTAATCCTTTACCTGTTTTATGTATTGCAAGTATTATTTCTAATGTACTTCAATTGTCTTTGATTTTGTTAATGGTGGCATTAAAAATAATTTTTTGAGACAGACGTATATATTAATATTTTCCTTTTCAATTTCTGAGTTTCATATCTCATTGAAAATTCTTGTACTATGCTGATATTATACAAATAATTTACTAAATTTTATTTGAACATTTTTGTTTTTATTAGATTAAGGTATTTATTCACCTGGAATTAGTTTTCATATGTAAAAAAATTATCTACTTGTTTTTTACTTTTGGAGAAATAACCAATTATGCCAGTCACATTTAATAAGCAAATTAGCCTTTTCCAGTAAATCAAATATAGTTATTGTCAGGTATTGTTTTCATATATACTTGAGTCTGTTTATCATCTTTATTCTGTTTTACTGACTTACTTCTGAGCTAATGTTATCTTCCTTTGATTACAATAATTTTATAGTGAATCATTGATACTTGTCAAGGCAATTATATTTATAATATTCTTTTTCATATTTATTTTCCTTCCTTACATATTTTTTAATTACTTTCTATAGTTGCAAAAGGGAGAAAATAAATTCTTTGTGATGCTGTATAAATTGCATTAAAATTAAATATTAATTCTGGAATGATTGGCATATTTACAATATTAAATTTTATAATCTGGAAATATATATGCTTCTATGTCTTTTGTTATAATTTTGTAGTGTTTATAGAATGGGTCTTTCTTCAATTGATTCCTAGGTATTTTATAGCTTTTATTATTTTTGCAAATAAGGTTTTTTCCCCATTTATATTTCCAACTCTTGTTCTTTGCACTTATAGGGAAAGTTATTAGTCGTAATGAATTTTTTTGTATTTGACCATTTGTGACTATGTAGAGTAATTCTGTAAATTATTTTTCCTAGAGACAACTGTAATTTCTAAGTATAAGCTAAATTATTTATTATAATTTATTTTTTAATTATTTTATGAACATAGAAACAATGAATATATATTCTATGAAGGGTCCAAGTCCTCCATCACAATCCTTTCTCTTTCCTCAGTTTTGCTGATAATAATATCTTTTTTTTCAAATTCCAGGGTCTACCTGATAGAAGATAGTCTTTTGCATTTGAATTTGATGTTACTTAACACACTTACTACAAATTCTGAGTCGCGTTATTATGATCCATTTAACTATACTGCAGTACACATTGCAAAATATATTGTTGAAAAAATAAGAAAAAATACATTGTTGATTACGATTTCACTCTTTCCCTATCTCAGAGTAGGTTTGGGGGGCTGTTCCCACCGCTTCAGTCTCCTCTACTGCAGACCCCCTAAACCTACCTGTGCCAGCACACCTGGGATAGAGAGTTACAGGGTAAAACTTAGCAGATACTCTCAGGCAGAGTTTCACTGCAAACTGTCCATATGTAGCCCTGTGGATAGTGAAATTTCTGCATCCTTGAATAACCATATCTCTATAAATATAGAACCTCTTGACAGACTTATGAAATTTTGGCTAGTATAGGGTTTTAGGGTTATACTCTTTTTCTCTCATTTAGCTCCTTAGCCTTGGTTGCTTTCTTATGCTTGAGAGAATGACAAGCGATGAGGGAGTTAGAGATGTACAGACAAGCCACCATTTGTGCTTGACTCCCATGTGAAATTTGACAAATTGTGCCAATGAGAGAGAGATTGTGAGCTGTATAAACAACCTGAGCACTTCACAGAATTGGGGACTTCTGTGGTTTAAAGTTTCTTTGGAGCAGAAATAATAAAAATATGTATTTTACTCTGGGATAGGCTTGTGCTTACATGTTTGACCACATTGAGTCCAGTAGTCCTCAAAACCATCATGTGTAGGTACCTCCATTTTATAAATGAGAACTGGAGGCAAAGAAGGTTGTTTTCCCCAAAGTTAAGTGCTGGAGCTCAGATTCAAACCCATGCAGTTAGTTTCCAGAATCAGTACCCTTAGTAAACAAGCCACACTGACTCCTGACTTTGTGCTTCATTGTCTAGAATTTATTGAAAATGTTGTGAGGCAAGCAGGTGTTTTATTTCACTTGTTACTTGGTTCCATAATCAATTATTCTGTTGCACTATACAGAGCTGGGTTTCTAAACAGCATATCCAGTTAAATTGATAATCATGCACATTGGAGCTAACTTGATGATTTTACAAATGCATTATTTAAACGAATATGCTTTCACATAATCAGATAATTCTAGATGATAATAGCTAATAAGAACTCCCATGTAGTGAGTACTTACCTGCACTGAGTTACTGTGCTGGGTGTTTCATATGCATGATGATTAATTCTTAGAACACATCACAACGACAATATTATTATCCTCATTGAAAGAGAGCTGAAGCACTGGAAATCTTTAAAAACAGCAATATTTAGTGCTACTTGTGGTCACATAAAGAGTCTATATTGCATGACTTTTGAGGCTGTTTTCAGGGAGTAAGGGAAAGACCCTAAAGGAGAGAGTCCTCCTAAAAGCCTGTTCAGGGGTTCCAATGAGGAGCATTTGTGAAATATCACAGGAAATACAACAAAAAAAGAAAGAGAAAGGAAGAGAAAACAAGAGCAAAAGAGTCCAATTGTGTTTTTAGAATGCAGGCGGTAGTGGGGAAAGGCAGCCTCTGCTATTTCCCATCAATGCCACAAACAAAGAAGGATCGAAGAATGTCTGGAGGCTTGCTTTGCTAATCAGCAGTCGGTGAGAGGAGATAAGATAGCTCGCAGTGAGGAACAAATGAACACCATGTCATGCACATGTCTCCAGTAATTAATATCACAGGGACTTGAGTGCCAGCATTATCGTCCGCTTTGCTTCCCCCTCTTTATTTCCTGACTAGACTATTAAAAAATGAATCACGCACACCTACATAGCATTTTGTCAGGATAATGATAAGCTTTTATAAAATTACTCATTGCGACTCTGGGTCAGCCACATGGACTACCATTAAGTACCGCCGAGGAGGAAAAATGTCCTTGTGACACTTTCATTGTGTAGGAGAGATTGATAGGGCGAGAAGCAGTTTTGCTTTTTTGCAGAAGGTAGCAGTTTCCTGAAAGCAAGAACTGTACCTAATGTGATAATAGCTTCCATTTTATTTACAGATTGAATATGCCTTTAATTTCTCTGTTGATTAAATAATATGATCTGCGTTATCTGTCTCTCTATATATATCACTTAATGATTTCTTTGGGTGGGAGGAGGGGAGCTGTAAGCCATAAGGATTTGCCTCGATCATTCAAATAAAACGACTCATTTTCAAAATGACCCATAATGGTAATGAAGTTGTTTTTAACCTGGTCTCTGGGGAAAAGATACGGAGACATTCAAGACAATTTGAGAAAAAGATTTAGATTATACATACATATGAAAATAGTATGCAGGATTTCAGGGTTTGGGATTTTCAAAATGCAGCTTTGCCATTCTTACTTTGAATTCATAATAGGATTGCAAACATGCATTTGTACATAGTAAGATAAGTAGTGTAATAAGATAGTTATATCTATCCTAATTGGAAAATTACATTTTTATCCATCAAAACTCTGAAACAAAACATCAATCAATATTCTGTGCTTCAGGTTTCCCAGAGGTTACCAAATATGCAAACTAACAAAATAAGAAGGCAATAAAAGTTACTGAAAGTTATAAACATCTACATAAGAGATATATGTAAATAACTTATAAAATGTTTTATGGGATAATTTCTTAATAGATACCTATAAGTAACAACTATCAACAGGTGTCTTCAAATGAATTCTGGGACCATCTTCATACGGATGAGTCTCTTTGTGACCTCAGGAAATTCAGTCTGTCAAATGTATTCAGTTCAGTTCATTTCTTATTGAGTACAGTCTGAGGGACGGCCCTGGGTGAGGTTGTGGGAGTCCAGAATAAAAATGACAGGTTGCATTATAATGTTCTGCTAGAGATGGATATTTGAAAACTAACCACAATCCCAAGGAAATGAGATAAAAGCTGTAATGGAGACACCAGCATTTAGCTATGAAAGGGAAGAAGGCATAATTAACCCTGACTAGAAAGTGTGGGGGAAGACTTCATAGAGGAAGTCGTACTTGAACTGAGTCTTTGCTTGTTTTTATTTATCCACATGCACACACACATGCATACACACACCATATAGATGTATCACTCAAAATTACTTCATTAAGAGAGTCTGATTCTCTCTAGTCCTCTCAATTCCTATTGCATTTCATCAGTAAAGCCTCCATCATATCTGCTGAGCTATTACAGTGGTCTTCTAATTATTCTTACATATGTCTGATCTCCACTACCTTCAGAAAGTGACCCCTGAAGCATAAAACTGATGCTATTACTTCCATAAGTAAGACCTTCGATGACTCCCCATCCCTTACAGAATAAAATTGAAATCCTTTACCCTAATAATCAACTCTCGTCTCAGGTGTAATTGATATTCTCCTTTGTATGTGTGTGTGTATCCTCTACTAGGTCCCATAACACTTTATTATCTTATTGTAGGTGTGTCTGTCTTCCTTTCCTGCATATTTTTCCCTCAAGGGCAGATAAGACATTTACTCAGTGGTTACACTGTGCCTACAAGAGATTGGGTTAATAAAATGTGTTGGGAGAAATAATAAATGAATGAATGTATGAATGAAGCATGGGGTATATGGGTACATATAATTCGAAATGAATCTGGGAACATAAAACATGGATTTATTTCTCAGGAGATGACATTTATCAAAGGTTTTCTTAAAGAGAAAAGTCGTATTATTTTATCCTTTTAAAAAGTAAAGTCATTTCTTCTGAACATATGAAATAGGAAAGGCGGAAGAATTTAGACCATGAAGCTATAAATGAGACTTTTTACAATAAACAAGTTGAGAGATATAGATGGGTTGAACTAGGTAGGGTTGGGTAATGGAGATTTTTTTTTTTTTGAAAAATTAAGATTGAATTTATATGTAAACATATATATTTATGTACTTTCATTTCACGTGTCCATGTATGGATTCTTTTTTTTTAATGTTTTCTTTTTTTAAAATTATTTATTTATTTTTAAAAATTATTTTCAAAAAATATGAGGTCCCATTTAACCCCACCGCCCCCACCCCCCACTCCCCCCACAGCAACACTCGCTCCCATCATCGTGACACATCCATTGCACCTGGTAAGTACATCTCTGAGCATCACTGGACCCCATAGTCAATGATCCACACCATAGCCCACACTCTCCCACGTTCCATCCAGTGGGCCCTGGGGGGATCTACAATGTCCCGTAATTGTCCGTGAAACACCACCCAGGACAACTCGACGTCCCGAAAGCGGCTCCACATCTCATCTCTTCCTCCCATTCCCCGCACCCAGCAGCCACCATGGCTACCCTTCCCACACCCATTCCACATTTTCTCTGTGGACATTGGATTAGTTGTGTCCATTGCACATCTATGTCAAGTGGGGGCTTAGATTCCATATGGATACTGGATGCACTCCTCCTGCTTTCAGTTGTAGACACTCTAGGCTCCATGGTGTGGTGGTTGATCTTCTTCAACTCCATGTTAGCTGAGTGGGGTAAGTCCAATAAATCAAAGTGTAGGAGCTGAAGTCTGTTGAGGCTCTGGGCCTGGAGTCATATTATCAGTCCAGAGATTCAAATCCCCTAAATATATCTTAAACCCCAGCACCTATTACAATTCCAATAAAGTCACATGGAAGTCCTGTGAAAAGAGATCCCCTCTGAGTCCAATTCCATCACGCAGAAACACCAGCTCCAAAGAAGGGCCATCTGCTATGGCAGTGAACCCCATCTGCCATGACCATAGAACCTGTGGGTCTCTTTATCCCTCAAAAGAACCAATACCTGGGGTTGTATCTACTTTATCTGTCTCTCAGACTCTGCTCAGTTGTGCATAAGGACATTCCTTCTGACAACCTTCAGACTCTTTTTTAGAGACTCATAGCCTTATAATCTCATTTCTCCTTTCCATTTCTCCCTTACATTAGGTCAATCAGCATTTTGAAGTCATGTTATTATATGTAGACAGGGATATTCTGCTGATCCGTATTGAACCTTTAATTCAAGGTCATTTTCTAGTTGTATCTTTAGCTGGTATGTGGTTGTGGTCCCTCGGTGCCAGGGCGGCTCATCCCCGGGTGTCATGTCCCTCGCTGGGGGGAATGCACTGCATCTACATGCTGAATTTGGCTGTGAGAGTGGCCACATTTGAGTAACGGTAATGGAGATTTTTAAGGAGCATTTCATGTTGGAGAAATTGCAGGGTAGACTTGAAAAGTCTGGTGACCCTGGTGGGAAGAAAGGGACACCAGATGATGGATTTCTGGTCTGAGCATATGGTGGAATAACTAGTTCATTTTCAGGAACCACAAAAAGTAATGAAGTCACTCACTTGGTGTTTGGAGCTATATGTACCCCAGAAAAAAACATTACTTAAACTTAATCCATTTCTGTGTGTGTGAATCCATTTTAAGTAGGACTTTTGATGAGTTTACTTCAGTTAAGTTGTGGCCCAGGAATGAGAGTTAATCCTATTGCTAGATTTGTTTTTAATCAGAATCCAACTCAGACAGAGAGCAAGAAAGTCACTGAAAGCAAGAAGATGAAATTCAACAGAACTTGGAAGAGAAGGGAGAGACCAACATATGCATTGCCATGTGACAGAGGAGCCAAGGACCAAGGACCACTGCAGTCAGCCCCAGAACGCCAGTCTTTGGGAAGAAAACCTCATCTTGATGACAACTGTATTTGGAGTTTCTCTTTGCATCCAAACCATGAGCTAAAACTTTCCTGTTGTTTAAACTGACCCACTGGTATTTGCTTGAACAGCCAAGGAAACTAAACCACTCATAGACCATGGCAGTTTGAATACTAAAGATTATGCATTCCTAAATAGCCACTGTATCTACCCTTAGTCCACAAACATTGAGGCAACATAGTGTTTAATCTTCTTATTTTGAAGTATGAACCAATCATATTCTCTCCTTGGAATTTGGCGACCTTCCCTTGGGAGAAATGCATGCATGTAGCCAGCAATGTTCTGTTTACCACTGGGGGTTAACGGGGCACCCTCCCCCACTGCCACCCCATCTTAGGCAATGGTATCTCCATCCATTTGGTGACCTAAGCCAGAAAGCTCAGACACCTACTTCTTCCTTACAGTCATTCCCATTCCCAATATCTACAAATCCATACTCCATAAATTTCTGGGATTCTTTCTTTTATCTCCATTTTTACAATTTCTGATTGCCTCGCTTTAGATATTCATCTCCCTCCTGAGCTATTGCTTTCATTTTATTCTCATCTCCATCACATCCACCTTCCTCATAGCTGCCAGATTTAGCTTGTTGAGACACAGATTTGAGCAAGATAGGATCCTACTACTACATTCTGGTGACTCTGCATTTGTGCAGGGAGCAACCTAAGATGAGGTGTCAGGGACCAGCAGGGTAAGGAAGGCAGGCACCAGTATGGGGGAGATGTTAACAGTAAGGATGGGAGATTGGTAATATAAAGCAGGATTGTTTATGCTAATACTTTAAGGGAACGGGAGCCAGGTTTCTCATGATCTGAGATAGATGGACAAATACGAAATGAAAAAGAAAACTAGAATTAACCTTGTGGTTTTATATTGGGGTTAAATCAGCAACTAATTCTAAAAATTTTCAGGGAAAATGTTTTTAATTTTACTTGCAAGTTTTCTGTGTTTCTAAAATAAAAATATTTACATTTCCTGTGTATGATATTGCCTCAAAATAATATGTATGCATATGTATATATGTATATGTGTATATATATATAGGTGTATATATGTGTATATATATATAGGTGTATATATGTATATATGTGTGTGTGTGTGTGTGTGTATCACGGTCAACATAGAAACCATAGAGTGACCAGTGATGTCAGGAAGTCTTCTTGATACATGTGTCCAGTCAAGGTGTCAAAAAATCCCTATATATTGTGTGACTAGATAGTCACCTGTGTGGAAGGATGAGGCTACCTACACCCAAAACTTTTCATCCCCATCCATCCCCTCTAATGTTTACAAATAAGGTTGGCCATTCTCCATGGCTATCATAGCTATTATTTTGAATGGCATAAACTTGGTCCTTAAGATGCAAAAGATGTCCAAACTGATTAGGTTACAAAGGACCATGATAAAAGTAAGATCTGGAAACTGGAGAAATATTTTGGGGTAGCATGTCCCAGCAAAAAGTTTAGTAAACCATGGGTGACCAGCTAGCCAACGGAGGGAGCAGTATGAAAAGGCAGAAAGAGAAGGCAAAGGCTTTTAAAGGGATATGTGGTGAATTTAAAGTTTTCTCTTGATTTAAGATTTCCCTTGAGCCTGTCACCACCTCCCCCCCGCCCCCGTCCCAAGCATGTCATTATATTCCCAGTGGGTCTCGACTAGCAGATGATGCTCAAGCTTAGGAGAAAGATGTTTAGAAAGCACCTGACATCCCATTCTGTTCTTGAAAGATAGTCTTTCCTCTTTTATGATCCATAAACTTAAAATGTGCTTTCATGTAACAGAATTGCTTGGAGATTAGCTGCATCTTTTCCAAGTCTTTGATAACTAGGATGCTTTTACTCAGTACCCACTTGAAAGGATTAGGAATTGCATTCCTCTTCTACCGTGGTCCCTAATTTCACGCTGCCTGGGTTTTTGCTGAATGCCTTCATTCTCCTGCACACTAATTGCTTAGCTCTTAATAATTGATATCTTATGGAGGTACTGGGTAAATTAATTGGTTAATGTTCATGAAAGGATGTGGCCCTCAGATATAAAGGAGTATAAAATGGATTTTTACTTAGTATTTACATCACAAACTGATTTATGCTTCTTTGCCGCCTTTATATTTTTACCACCTTAATTGTTTCATGTAGAAATAAGTGGCTTGATTTACAGACAGGCACTGAATGCAGTCCATTTGGGTGGTACAATTTAAGGAGAAGCAACATGGACCCCCACATTTTAACCCCACATCCTGTCATTCATTCAATAAAGCCTCTTTTTTTTTTTAAGATTTATTTTTTATGTTTCTCTCCCATCCACCCCACCCCAGTTGTCTGTTCTGTGTCCATTTGCTGTGCACTCTTTTGTCCGCTTCGGTTGTTGTCAGCAGCATGGGAATCGGTTTCTTTTTGTTGCGTCAACTTTTTGTGTCAGCTCTCCGTGTGTGTGGCACCATTCCTGGGCAGGCTGCACTTTCTTTTGCGCTGGGCGGCTCTCCTTACGGGGCGCACTCCTTGCATGTGGGGCTCCCCTACGGGGGACACCCCTGCTTGGCATGGCACCCCTTGCTCGCATCAGCACTGCGCATGGGCCAGCTCACCCGGGTGGAGGAGGCCTGCGGTTTGAACCGCGGACCTCCCATGTGGTAGACGGACGCCCTAACCACTGGGCCAAGTCTGCTTCCCAAAGCCTCTTATTTTTTGGAGCTGGACATTGTTTTCTTCTTTCCAATCTACTCTTCACATGCAAATAACTCCTAAGAAGGGTTGCATTGAAGCCATTGAAGCTATATTCTGAGAATCCCTTGTTCGTCAGCAGTGGTTAGTTTAGCAGCCAGCGGAGAGCCAAAAGAGGTTAGGAATGGAAGCAACAGTTAGTGCTTACTGAAGTCCACTTCGTCCTCACCACCTACTCGCCAGGCCCCTTTCAGTTAGGCAGGGCGGTATGGCTAATCATGACAGATTACATGACAGAGGATTTAGAAGTCACGAGTGATCCTCTGTTTTCTCTTCTCCTTCAACGGCAACTGGGAAAACCAGTGGTTCCCTACCATACAGCCTCAGCCTGAACCCTGAGAGAATGTGTAGAGCGGAGTCTTTCCGAGTGATTGATATTGAGATGTGCTGCAAACAAAGACATAAACCTTTCATGTCAGTCACTGACATTTCAAGGTTATTTTGTTTCCAAAGCATAAACTAGCACATCCTGAACCAGTAGGTATATGCGGGCCAGGACATTGCCATCAAAGCATCCAAGGGAAGCAGATTGTTTTGCCGATATCAATTACTTATTATTGACTATATTATCCATAACCAGCCCTGTGGATCTTATTTTCTCCTCCCCCTTATCTCTTCCCTCTCTTTCTTTCCCAGTAACTTTCTTTTCATTTAGGATTCATGGATATTGGTTCCTTTTCTTCCTTCCAATCACATATTCATTCTTCTAACAGATATATACTGAATGTCTATCCTATTACAGACACTGGGTTTAGACATGGAAATGAGTAAACCATATTCCCCATCTTCAGGAGACTCCCAGTATAATAAATAAAAGAGATAGCTATAAAAAACAGTCAAGGTACAGTGTGAAAAGTAGTAATATAATTGTGTGTAAATTGTGTCAGTACCAAGAAGGAAAAGAAAAGAGATTTCAACATCAGTGCAGTATTTCCAAGGGGGTTTTGGACTTTTTGCTGGTGGAGAAAAGCCTTGCAAGCAGAGGGAAGACCAAGGATTGCTCTCAGGTCAGGTTTGAGTGGGACAGGGGAAATAGAAAACCCCACAACAATAGGCAAGACAGAATCCTGAGAGCCCACGCATGAATGTAAGACATGTGAATAACAAGACCACAAGTCTGTTTGGCTCCTACACAAATGCCCCCTCATTGGCTTGGTTCTAGACACACAAACCTGGGCTGTCCTTCTCTGTGGATATTCTTTCCTCAACTCAGGATCCTGGGGATGACCCTGCTCCCCTTTGACCCATATCCATCATGAGGCTTGACACCATCAAGACTAATCACATCGTGTCTTCCATCCACGTTACATCCTTCATAACACCAAGCTCTCCTCATTGCTTTTGTTTTTTACCCCCTACATCTCCTGAATCTCTTCTACCAGGCCTTGTGGAAATCAAGGTCCTTTTTTCAGCAAAAATGCCTATTTCTTTTTTGAATACTGTTTTTACCTCCTTGCTTTAGCATTGGTTTACAAACTAATCCAATACAACAAACTTCCTTACCCCTGAAGACATTCAGAAGTTTTGGTGACATTTTTATTTGTCAAAATGTCTGGATAGGTTATTGGAAATTTGTGGAAAGATACCAGACCTGCAATTGTCTTGTAAAGTAGTGGATGTCCACATATAGCAAATTGTCATTTCCAATATACCAATAGCAACCTGCTGACAAACATTGTTCTCCCCTGAGAACACTGTTTTTCTGCAGTCCTCTCAAGAGGTATGGTTTTTCTCTCCCATCTCTCCTATAACTGGACATTGGTGTAGAGTAAGGAGCCTCCTTGGTCTTCCATTTCTCATTGTCACTTCCATACCAACCTCCTTCTCCCTAGAAACTTCCAGTATCAATATTCCTGCCATCTGTTTGTGCTACCATCAACCTCTACTCATCATAGTCATATACTCATCCCAGGGTTTCTTCCCCTCATTCCATGAGGTTGTTGGCTCCTGAATCACTTTCATTCTCCCCAATACATTCCTGTCTTAATTCTTGGTGACTTCTGAATGATTTCTCCAATACCTTGACTTTTCGGTTCTTTGATATTGTCTCTTCTTTTTTTTTTATTTTAAAGATTTATTTGTTTATTTATTTATCTCCCCTACCCCCACCCCCCGCCTGTCTGTTCTCTGTGTCTATTTGCTTCGTCTTCTTTGTCCACTTCTGTTGTTGTCAGCGGCACGGGAATCTGTTTTTCTTTTGTTGCATCATCTTGTTGTGTCAGCTCTCCGTGTGTGTGTGGCACCATTCCTGGGCAGGCTGCACTTTCTTTTGTGCTGGGCAGCTCTCCTTACAGGGCGCACTCCTTGCACATGGGGTTCCCATATGCAGGGGATACCCCTGCGTGGCAGGGCACTCCTAGTGCGCATCAGCACTGCACATGGGCCAGCTCCACACGGGTCAAGGAGGCCTGGGTTTGAACCACGGACCTCCCATATGGTAGACAGATGCCCTAACCACTGGGCCAAGTCCACCGCCTGTCTCTTCTTTCATAAGATAGGTCATTAGCAATCATTTGGTTTAAACTCGTCATCCTTTGACTACCACTTTCTTTCCTTGAGTACTTCCTCTAATATTCTGGCTTCTAAAATCCATTGAGCCTATCATCTTTCATTTCCCCCCATAGTAGTCTAAGTATTTACGTCCTTCTTTACCTAGCTTAAATGGAAAGCTTCTTCATTATGATTACAGTTTTGCATATACTCTCAATTCTCCTTTTCTCTCTTATTTCACTTTATTTACCTGGCTAAAACACAACTTATATTAATCCTGTAGCTGACCAGGCTAAAGAAAAACACTTGACCATGCTACTGACTTCCATTTAAATTCATTAGTGTTAATGTCATATGAACCTTCCCCTGTTCTGCTGCACATGCCGTATTTCCTTATCCCCTTTCTTCCACTTTCCTAGAATATTATTCTCCTGTTTCAGATCTTTCTATACCTTAAGCTTGTCTCTCAGATGATAGACAACGCTGCTTCCTATTTCACTTGGAAAAAACAGAAATAATAAGAAGATAAATTCTTCAAGCTGCTGGCATCAGACCTACTCATCTTCTTGCATTTCAACCCTTCTTCTATGATTTTCCTCTTGTTATTCTGGGTGAAAGGCCTCTGTTTCTATCTAGGTCAACCCTTCACTTTATGCAAAAGATCCCATCCCCTCTCGCCTACTCAAGGACAATGTGCAGCCTCCTATGCTTCAGCTTATCTCATCGGATTTCCATGCTTCAGAAATCTGTCAGTTCCTAGTCTGCTTATGCATCTCCTCCCATTCTTGGTGTTGTCATGAATTTATTCATTTGAGTTTTTTGGAGATGGGTATATAAATGCATTTGTTAAGTCTGACCTCTTGAACAAGAAGCTTAAGCCACTTTAACCATCACAGGTGTACACTGTATTGTTTCTAATGTTTTGTTAATTATAAAGAAGGCTGCAATAAATACATTTTTGTGAAGAGGTATGTTTTCCTTAGATAGACCCAAGATCATAATATTGCTTGGTAAAAATAGTTAACCTAAAAAAATGTTGATAGATATGATTATATTGGCTTACACAAAGACTTCACCAACTTTTAATTCCCTGTTTTTTAACTTCTACGTCACCACAATTGTCTTTAAAATTTCTACCAATATTATGAACAAAAGTTCTCAATTTTTTTTAAATTTTGCATTTCCCTTTTTATTAATAAAATTGGTCACCTTTCATGCATTTACTGGGCATTTGCATTTTTTCTACCAATTGCTTTTTTTTAATAGCTTTTGCCCATATTTTCTTTTCTTTTTTTCTATTGTTCTGTGGGAGCTCATAAAATATTCTGGTTATTAATTCTGTTTGTATACATTTGCTGCAAGTAATCCCACCCAGTCTGTGTTCCTTGCCACCACTTAATTTTCTTGTTTTTAGAAACAATTGAAGCATCTCAATTATATTCTTATTGTTTGGGAGATGCACCCACACAATCGCTCACACACAAGCACACACACATACATACAGTGTCATAGATAGACAATCTTAATGGAAGTCAATTGGCAATAGAAGCCAGGAGAAGATGCAGCAATATCTTGCCATTGCTTCCCTTAGTTCTCAGTGTCCCTGCCAGGGACATGTAGTTGCCAGGGATTGTGGGGAAAAAATTGTAGTTTTCTTCTTGATATCCTTCAGTAGGATTTAATATCAGGGTTCTATTATCTTTCTCAAATCAATGAAGCAACTTTATTTAGAACTATGTTCTGGAATATTTTTAGTACCACAAGAGTTATTACTTGAGTATTTGATAAAGCTTATTTGAGCTCTCTTGTGGTCACATATATAGGAACCTACCAGCTGTTAGAATTAAAATATGTAAATTTCTGGTATTCTTACTTTTGGAGGCTTGTGCACTTTCTCTGTCTGTTTGAGACCTTGCCTTCTCCAGGTGAAATAGCCCAAGGTAACATTCTGGATATTAAGAACCTATCTGGAGCAGAGCCAGGTTGCCTCCCTGCTAAAGCCAACCTAAAGCACTCTGCCAGCTGATGGTAGATGCCTGAGTGAGCCTAGCTCAGATCAGCCAAGCCCACGTAGCTCCTCAGAGCCAGCCAACCAGTACATAGACTCATGAGCTAAAGCTAACTGGGGATTGTTTTAAGCCATTATGTTTAAGGGTGATTCATTATGCAGCAATAGCTAACTGATACAAGCAGCCACCCTGGAGGAAGTACGCATAGAGGAGATTGGTGTGTATTTGGGAAGGGGGTGGCAAGGTTTCAGAGGAGACCCTAATCAGTGTAGGTAACATTAAGAAAATACTGCTATCATCCAAACAGAGAGAAAAGTGGAGAAGGTGAAAGTACTGGAACCGTCTTTACTTTTCACTTAGGGCTAGATTTAACTAGAAATATGTTTTAGGAAGGAACGCGCTGTTTAACAAAGGCATGCTAATTCTTCTCTTAACTTTAAGTGTTATTCTTTCTTTTTTTTTTTTTAAAGATTTATTTATTTATTTAATTTCCCCCCCTCCCCTAGTTGTCTGTTCTTGGTGTCTATTTGCTGCGTCTTGTTTCTTTGTCCGCTTCTGTTGTCGTCAGCGGCACGGGGAAGTGTGGGCGGCGCCATTCCTGGGCAGGCTGCTCTTTCTTTTCACGCTGGGCGGCTTTCCTCACGGGCGCACTCCTTGCGCGTGGGGCTCCCCCACGCGGGGGACACTCTTGCATGGCACGGCACTCCTTGCGCGCATCAGCGCTGCGCATGGCCAGCTCCACATGGGTCAAGAAGGCCCGGGGTTTGAACCGCGGACCTCCCATGTGGTAGACGGACGCCCTAACCACTGGGCCAAAGTCCGTTTCCCTTAAGTGTTATTCTTAAGTATCTTCTCAGCTATTACAAATAATTTATCAAGTTCCTTTCTCTTTTGCCCTCAGATGTAACCTGTAGTAAACATTCCTTTTTAACTGCACTGGACAGAGCAAAACCTGACATGTGCTTTATTTTAAGACTATAATCACTTATTGATTGCTCTTTTTCTCCAAGAGATAGAATCTGTGTATAAGCTTTTTATCCAAGGAGTCCAGGACAGTTTTTAATACTCTGTATTTAGTTCAAATCCATTCAAACACTAGTTATAAACCTAGCATTTCAGGCATTGTGTTGCAGATAATCATTATTTTTAAAAAGGATTCATCATACCGCTTATGTGAAAAATTCACAGTAGGCAGACAATTTTTAATAAGTAAATCAATAGTGTTCATTTCAGGGAAAAATTAGATATAGAATATAGCTGAAGAAGATAATAAAACAAGATCAAATACTAAATCTCAGAACTGATGAACCATTAGGGAAAATGCAATTCACTGCAGTACCAAGCTGCAGCATATGAGAAATCTTACATCATAAAATGCTGTGTAAATGCAAATTCAATCTAATTTGTCATATAATTAAAACAAAAGAAAAAAAAGTCCCACTATAATAGAATGTAACATTTGCTACTCTGGTGAAGTAACATTGAGAATAGAACTTCCCCAGCTAAGGAATGTTTTGGTAGTAAATATATTGCCAAGTTGGAGAAAGGTCAACTTGTTAAGGTGACAAGGTGTACTATCTCAATTTTCTCTAAATATTTATAATGCAATTTAATTTTTTAAAAATCTTAGAATTGGGAGGAATGGTTTATGTCTTCCAAGTCCCCTCTTCTCTTTCCCTGCAAGGTTGCCATCTGCAGTATTGCTGAAAGGAGATCATCTGGTTTCTTCCTAAACAGGAAACCTGATCCATTGTTTTGAAGCTGGTATTATTGACGTGCTTTACATTTTTATGAGTCTGAACTTAACCCTCTGTATCTCCCACTTATTATCTAATATTAATACTAGATATTAGAATTAGTCCCAGTGTCTTCTGGTAATGACTAGAATATATATGATGCTTTTTCCATACAATATATTTTATATATTTAATCTCTATTTTGAGTTTTCTTCTGTGGGCTAAACATTCTCAGCTCTTTCAAAAGTCTCATTTGATATGATTTCAAGGTTGATATGATTTTGAGGTTGATGTAATTTCTAGAGCTTTCCTCATTGTTTCATAAAGCGTTTATGTTCTGGGCACTGCTATCTCCCAGTGAATGAATTCCAACTTGCCAAATATCATCCTATTATACTGTGTCCCTAATTAAATCCAGTATTCCCTTTGTGGTGTAGCTAGTGCTTGGGAGGGCTGAACTCCCATTATCTGACATTGTATGTTACCTAATGCAACTTCTCTTACTTTGGTTGTATTAGGACTATAGAAGATTAAATGGGAGAGGAGAAAAAGACAGAGCAGGGAAACAAGCCTTAGAAATCTATTCCAATAGCCAAGGGAGAGTTCATAAGGATCAACACAAAGGTAATTTCAGTAGAAGATAGGAGGAAAGAGTAATTATCACACTCTGAAATCTTTTAAATTTCTTGGTGACTGATTGAATATGGATAATTAAGGAAGACAAGAAAAATGATTCGAGGTTCCCAGCTTGAGTGACAAGGTGATTGATATGCTCAGTTTGGAAATACAACAAGGGCAGTTTTATTCTGAATGACAGCCTGCATGTCAAAAATAAAATTAATTAAGTTGGGGGTCATCTATGATAGATACATGGGTAAGATGCTTACAAGAGAGACTGAGGTTGAGGACATAGATTTGTTAGTTATCAAATTACTGATCATAGTGCCACCCATGAAAACAGCTGAGATTCCCACATGAGAACCTATAAGGTGAAAAATCAAGAAAGCCATGGGACAAAGATTGAGCTACACACATTTTTTCAAAGAAGTCAGAAAAAAGGAGAGGTAAAAATCTACTACCCTGTGTTATTTGGGGTAATTGTTTCTACTTCTTTATTATTTAATTTTTGTAATATATACAGTAGAAAGGAGGAACAAGAGAAGTGATTGACAAAATCTCTTCCAGTGTCGATACAGTTCTGTGGTTCTATGATTGGATAGAGCTCAGATATCTCAAATTTGTTGGGTAGTTGAGTGGTTTTGCTGCAAAGTTCCAGTCAAGTCATAGCACTGAGTTCCTCTTGCCTTGCCTGATGTTTAAGGTATAGTTAAAATTAATGATAATTACACTTATAATTGTAACATATTTTTAAAAAGATTTTAGGTGATTGTGCACCCTGCCTCTTTGCTTTGCAACCCCAATCCCTGCAGTTAGGCTGTAAGGTCAAGGCAATATGTTCATCCAAATATGGCAGACTAATCTTCAGAGGATTTCTTTGCCTCAAATTGCTAACAACTATAGCTGATACTGTAAGGAAGGCTGTCTTCCTTTTGTACCAGTTTTACTGGGTTATGATTTTTAATCATGATAGTGGGATAGTGAGAAGTGATAGAGTGACTAACAGAGAAGAGCGCTCGTGTCACTGGAAAAAAGCAGAACTTCATCTCAACTCACACCCTTCCAAATATTCTGAAATTTCTTCTTTTCTGCTTATTCATCTTCACAAAGATGTCTAGGTATGATGATCATAATTTCTGAGCCAAAAATTAAGATTCATTGTCTGATAAAGATAGGATTTTTTGTGCTGAGGGAAATAATTTGGAAGATAAACTATAAAGACCGAAATATTAGTGGTTTAAGGGGCTAATGGAACTTATTATTTGAAATCAAGGCTGTTGAGAAAATAAGACAGGGGTGTTCACTCCATTTCTAGGGTAACAAAGGTTTTAAAAAATATTCTATTCTACTCTAGTGATTTCCAGTCTCACAAATTCTCTGTCCTCACGGGAATCTGAACTGCCATCCTCAAATGCAAATATAAAATAAACCGAAACATTTGCCTGGTTTGTGACCAAGGTCCAGGTTTTATGCTCTTGTAATTACTATTTGTAGATAGATAATTATTATTTTTCCCATTCCAGTCATTGTTTCTCAATCCAGGATGAACATTAGAATCCCTTGGCAAACTAAGAATATACAAGCCTGAGTGTATAGGATGGAATCTGAGGGCCTGGCAGTCTCAAAGACTCCCAGGTGGTTCTCGTGTACAGCCATGGGTTAGAATTGCTCTTTTAGGTAAAGTATACAGAAAAGCCTATCTCTCAGATATACCCATAGTATTCTCCTAACAAATACAGCATGTAAAACCTTACCCAAAAAGGAAAGAAAAGATACAGTGGACCTCATTGGAGTTCCTTCATACCACAGCAGGATGTCTAGCTGGTCTCTGCCTTTCTCTTTTTGAAACTGTAAGTATGAGCTATGTTTTATGGATGATTTATCTGCTGCAATACTATGGAGATATTTAATTTCTTCTGGGTAATTTAACTTTTCATAGGAATTTTAATTGCTTAACTTTTTCTAGATCCTGTAGAAGGATTCCCTTTTTAGCCTATTCAAGTGGAAACAGAAACATGTCAATTAAGTGATTGGCCTGATTGCCAAGGGTTTTTTAGGAAATAAGCACTTCATGCTGATGAAGATTTTAATGATGGGCATATTTTAACTAAGTCAGAGCTGTGGTAACATTGAAAAAATAAACTAAAGTTTACATGGGTCTGTTCTAGGGCAGAAAATTATTAAGAAAGGAGTTTAGATTGTCTACGATAGACTCTTATAAATCAACTCTGTAGTGCACTAGCATTTAAAGTATTTTAAAATCCACTTAACTAGAGACCTACTAATCAGAAATCCTAGGTTACTAGAGTATATGGAATATATAAGAGTTTGTATTCATTTATGACATCTATCTACTCTATTTATATGTGTGTGTATTTACACACATACATATGCACATACTATATAATTAGGCAGATGCCGCAGACGACTAGAGAATACAATCATTTCACTGTTTCTTCTTTTCTTATTTTATCTTTAGCACTTATCAGATTTAACGTTTGTTTTTTGCCTCATCCATAAGAACATGAGCTTCATGAAAACAGGAATTTTGTCGGTTCTCACTACGATATGCGCAAGATCTGGACCAATTACCGGAATAGAGTAGGCCCTTCATAAAAACGTATCATTGAATGAGTATGAAATGAGACAAACTATTAGTACTACTAAAGATTTTTTTAGATGTAATACACATTTATTTCAATCTCCTATATGTTGATTACAATATAATATAGCTGAATGATTATAGGTTTTGGAATCAGAAAACCTGGTTCTGAGTTCTAACTCTGCCACATACTGAGTAGATTGGCGCAATAAATATCTCATCTGAAAAGTCTAATGGTATGGTCACAATACTACTACTTTTCAATATTTCATAGGGCAATTTTAAGGAGGAAATGAACTGATTTGTTAGCTTTGTAATTTGTAAAGAACTGCATTACTGCTGTATTTGTATATTTGTTTACTGCTGTGTTTATTTACTGATATTGCTAGTTAATACCATATCCTGAGAATAACAGCAAAACATTGCAAAAAGTAATCCTTAGTGTCAATAAAAGAAAAAAACTATATGAAAGAGTTTTATCTACTGTGTTTCATGCCTCACCTTTCTTCTGATTTCATTTCTCACTCAGAATCTCCCATCCTTCATTTGGTGTAGGTGTGATTCTACTGTGTATAAATAACAGTGCCTGTAAACGTATACGACCACACTCACAACACTTTATTGAAGGTGCTTATTAAAGTATCTTTAATTCTGCTGAGCTCTAAGCATGCCTTCTTGACAGTATATAAAATGTTACTTACTTCAACCAGCATTTCATACAATGCCTATTTATAAGAACTTAGCTGCTAAATTGTTTGTTGAATCAAACCAAGTCATCCTCCCTTTTCTATCTCTAATTTCTGAATATTATCAACAAATAATTTATTCTGCGTCCTACACTTCATGGACATCCTCTAAATTCTAAAATAAAATAATAAAATAAAATAAAATATAAAATATATAAAGCATAAAGACTTGCTTTTCCAGACAAATGTTTAGAAAATACTTAAATAACACAGAATGTGGACTTAATTCAGTGAGCTACTCTAAATAACTTGATTCAGTTCCAGTTTTCACATTTTATCTTATTTTCTTATATGTCCTAACACTGACATTTATCAAAAGCAGTAAAATTAGAAGAGATGATCTTTCTTGCTTATTCACAAAAAAAACAGCCTGAAGAGTAGAAGTGGGTGAATAAGATGACAAGTGCTTATTCTATTTTAACTGTATAAATCGACCTGTTGGGTTGAAAAAAGATCTTCCAACATAAAAATTCTTTATAACCTCAGTTTTACTGAAGGCTGTAATTTCTTCACAACTTTTTAGAAAGTTGGTTGATTCTATGATTTTATCTCTTCAGTATGTCTTGGGCACACATTATGAGAAGACTAAAAATATTACCCATTTATTTATCCATGCAACAAATTCCAATGTCTTTTTTTATGAGCTTATCTTTATGTGTGTATCACAAAATCATGTGCTCTAGAGTTACAAAGAGCTAGATTTGAATTCTGGGTTTATCACTCATTAGCTATATGCTCTTAAGTTAGTAGGTTAACTTAATAAAATGGGGAACATTTCCTATTCGTAAATTAATATCCAAATGAACTTTGCTGGGGTAACTAAATCCCCAACTTTCAATGGCTTATCACAGCATTCATTTCTCACTCACATGATGAGAAGGCTGAAGGATAGCTATTGTTCTGCTCTAGGTCTGGGTCTTTCATTTCTTCTAATGTGGGGACCCAAGCTAGAGAAGCAACCCCAATCCAGGACATGCCCATTTGCTTGGCAGAGAACAGGAGAGAGAGATGCGGAGAGAAGGCATCCAAACTTATACATCACGTCCTCTCACAGTCCATTGGCAAAAACAAGTCACATTTCTAAGACCAAAGTCAATGGGGCAGCTTTGTATAGCCAGCCTACAGAAGCAACACAAGCCACACAGGTGGGGCACACTGCATAAAAAAGTTAAAAGAATAAACTATTTAGCTCACTGTTTTTCAGGTCATCAGTTTTTCTGGGCTCAGCTAGTTGGTTCTTTTTTGGATAGGACTTAATTGGGCTGGATCATCAACATGTGCTCAGATGGCAATTTTTTAGGGGGTTCTGGCTGATCCCAAATGGCATCATCCACTTGTCCAGTTGTTGGCTAGAGTGAGGGAGTCACTGTACTCAGAGGCTAGCCTAGGTTTCTTCACATGGGGATGGAGTTTAAAGGGCAATAAGAGGGCAAACTCCAATGCTCAAGTCCCTCTTAAGCCTCTATTTTTGTCATGCTTGCTATTGTTCCATTTAAAAAGTCACTTGGTCTAGTCTGGAGTAGGAGTGGTGAAATAGCTAAAGGGGAAGAGTTGCAAGTCACATTGCAAATGGGTATGATTAGGAGAAGAGGAAAATGATATGTGGTCCACACATGTTAATGGATGGAATGTATAATCTTCTTACAGGAAGTGGAAGTGAGTAATTGTGAAAAATAATATAGCATTGCCTTCTCTCTTGATCACAAATATATATTTCCCATCTACTCCCAAATTACATTCACCCGTCCAAAGGAAGGAACCCCCAAATCATATCCAATTCCACCACTGGAGTCAAAATCTAAGATCTTATGATCATCTCTACATTGGGTTCCAATGTGGTTTCACTGGATCTGGAAATAATAGAGAACAAGTAAATGACTGCTGCTTAGAAATTTCCTGAAATCCTGATGGAAAATGTTGAAAGGCCTGCCACAGGGGAGTAGAGAATGTTCCTTGATTAATCCCACTTCTGCTCCCAGGGAGCAGCTCCCCAGTCCCTGTTCTCCAAGGCTCTTGGCTTCATCCTCTCAACGCTTCTTTCCTTTTCATATTCTCCTTGCCCTTGGAGATCATGCCTTCCTTGGTTGCTGAGCAGCTTTATTAGCCTAATTCCTACCCACAGAAAGCTGAGCACCCAAATGTTATTTTAGATCTCAGGGAGTAACAGTTTATATTAATTGAAGTTAACAATGTTTTTGGCAGTGCAACTCTCAACTATTTAAAAAAGATATATCTTTGATCCTAGTCAACCTTGTGTGCCAATATTGATCACCAAAATTCTTTCCAAGATATAACTCTCTTTCTTTAATTATATGGTATCTTGAGTTTATCAGGATTCTATAGTACCATAATATTTATTTATCTTTCCTGAGTTATTTTTTCCAGTTGAAAATAGTTCCTTAATGTATTCAGATGTTTAAACAAAGATTTAAGAGCTGCATACACCCTTGACTTGGTCTTTGCTTTAATGTTGTATCTTACTTTGAATCTTAGTCTTTGTAGATCAAAGAATTTCTCAGTTTTATTTTGCTTTTTCTTATTGACGATGAGAAATAGTTCCATTTTCTAATCCTGAAATTCCCAGAATTTCTCAGCAAGTTTATTTTTTTCCATTTTATCCCTTCTTTCAAACAGGTTTATTCTTTTCTGAGCTCATTTATTTTCTTGTAGTACCTTTACCATAGATATATAAACCAGTTATGCTAATAGTATTGTTTCAGAATCTCTTCAACCAAAGCCACAAATTATTTTGGCATATTATCTACCTTTCAAGCTATAACACATGACAGTTTACCAAATGTTTCAGTATTGCACTGACATCTGCAGTTTCTGATAATAATTTATTACCCTTTGCTTGGCCCTGAAGCCAATCTTATACATTTAGATTCTTTGTTAAAGCAGCATCCCATTTAGAATACCAATTTTTATATTAGCCAGATTTTCTGTGGTATCAAACAACACTTACATGTTAGTAGTATACAATACAAATATTTATTTCTCACTCATTTTACATGATGACAATGTATTGGCTATATTTCTGTTTCAGCTTCAGCTATGCCACCTGGTCTCAGCTCCCATTGGTCTCAGCTCCCAGCTTTCACTGTGTCTTCTTATTCCAGGACTCAGGCTAGAGGAGTAGCCCTGATGTATTACCCATCCTTGTGGCATAAGGGAGAACAAGAGTGAGGCCAAGCTGAACCATGCAATCACATTTGAATTTGCTGCATGAATGTAACATACAATATCCACTTATATTCCATTGGTCAAAGCCAATCATTTGACCAAGCACAAAGTCAGCATTGCAGATGTACAGAACACAGGTAAAGCACATAATAAAGAATGGGATTATATAATCCTATAAAGAATGGGATTATATAATCCTGTTAGAAGGAAAGCAGGGAATGTACAATTTTGAGCAGTGATCATGGAGAATAATTAAGAGAATTAAGTGAAGTAATTTTGAAAATGTACCACTTAATGAAATTTCACAAACTGAACACACCAGTATAACCATAATCCAGATCAAGAATGGGTTGGTATACTGAAAGCAATCAGTATACTCCCTTCCAGACATGTCCACATCAGGGTATCCACTACCTGATTTCTAACAGCATAGACTAATTGTGTCCATTTTATCCTTTATATAATGGAATTATACAGTATGCACTATTTTGTGCAAACCTTTCTCCCTTCACATTAAGTGTATGAAGTTCATCCATATGGTTTATGGGTAGTTGTAAACCATTCATAGGCATTGTTTTATAGTATTTCATTATATGCATGTACTACAGTTAATGAATCTATTTTATTATTGATGGGAATTTGGGGAGTTAAAATTTAAAAATTACCTAGCATATATGTGATGGTTTCATAATAAATCTTCTTTTTCTGTTCTCTCCCTCCTGTGTCCTAGTTTATATGACTAAATTGAACATCCATATGTTTCTCATCACATCTAAGTTCAAGAAAACTGAGTATAGGTCTCTGTTGGGTTAGACGTTCAGTAGCACAGCCATAAATAATCTAATCTATCAGCTAGCACTCTGCATGAGAACATGTGCTATATATGGAGGGTCTGAGAGTATATTTGCCTGGACTCCTCTGCATTTGTTCTGTGTCATCTAACCAATTGACAGATTCACTGATGTCATCTAAAAGCTAACACGAAGCATGTGCATGTATGAAAAACATATAAAACATGAATTCTTCCTTAACTTCCTTCCTTTCTCCCATTATTAAAGTCTATTTAAGATCTTCTTCTAGATAGATTTGGCTACTTACAACTGGCAGAAGCAGCTTGATCATTGTCATGTTTTTTTATTTTTTTAAATATTTACTGGACTTACATTCAGTAATTCTAGTAAATGATTACTACCCATTCTTTCTAAATTTAGCATAAATCTTGGGTTTTAACTGATTTTTATTATATAAGTATCCAAAATTAAATTGCAAAATGAATTCAGTCATCTTTACTGTAGTAGCATCAGTAGCAGCTACCTGAACTGTTTTAGGCAATGGAAATAAAGATTTTATGTTTTTGTTTTCTTGATATTGCCCTTTTGCCTCCTTGTTGCATGAAAGTGACTAACCAAAGGTATTTTTAGCCAATCCTTATTTAACGATTTCATAGGGTATAGCTTCTGAGTGGATATTTCTTAGAGAAGCACCAGAATAAATATGTTTTGTATTCTCTAGTCACAGCCTTGGTCTTCCCCTCCAGCTAATGTCAGCTCTAATCAAATTGGACTTGTAGCAAGGTCTTTGTCTACAATCAGTTCTTCAGAAAACTTTTGACCTTCTCTCTTTTTTTTCTACCTAACAAGCACAGAAGAATACTCCCTTCTTTTGTTTTAAAGCAAACTAAAACATAATTTCTCTTCTAAATAACAGTGTCCATGAAATGCCAAAGTCAAGATTGTTTAAAAAAGTTCATCTAAGTTATAGCAAATGCTATACCATGGTGGAAAATATTAATGTTAATGGTAGTAGTATTCATTGTAATAACAATACACATTTATTGAATGGTTAACGTTATTAAATTGATGACGTGTTGTAAGATATGTCTCCTTCTTTCAAGAAGCTCAGTCTATTGAGCATATAAAAACAAAATAATTCCAGGTCGACATGGTAAGTATAGTGACAGAGCTATTATCACATGTTAAGAAAGCACAGGGGTGGAGGACTCACTGCACCATCAGAATATCACAGAAAAAATGTTTATGTAATGGTTAAAATCATGAGAGACAGGTCAAAATACATGAAGAACTGGCATTCATTGTGAAACAATTTCACAGGTTTTGTTCCAGGGCATTTCAAAATTGGAAGAACTTCTTTTCAATATAGAGCATAGGAACAAAGAATTATGTAAGTTTCAAGGAAAAACAACAAAGCTCAAGTTATACCCCCACCAAAGATGGTTTATTCCATCTTTGGCCTACACAGCCCAATATCTCCAAATGAACGTGTACGTGTTTATCATAAGTTAAAGTAACTTCATTTCTCTACTATTACTAGATTTATATATATATATTCCCATCTCTTGCACATTAGGATAGGGCTGACTGAATTGTCAATTTGCTAAGAGATGCATATAAACACATACTAGGAATCATATATAATGGAGACAAATAGTTCAGACTATTACACATGAAGGACTTTTGTTCATATTTTTGTGCAATTCTTTGTTCTGAAGAGGGGATCAGCAGTATTTTCTCTAAAGAGCTTGACAATAAATATTTTAGGCTTTGAGGGCCAAGAGGCAAAATCTAGAGTATTATGCAATTAAAATGTAACCATTTAAAATGAGAAAAAAAGCATTTTTAGCCCATACACCCTTGGTCCAACCCCAGATATTAACTTTATGGATCATTATAATCATATGTATAATGTGGATCATTAATATGATGCAAATATTCATTTCTAAAATATCAATACCAATTTCAAATAATGTACTATTTTAATAACATTTTTCAGAACAGAAGTTCTGCCCCTTAGTAAAAAGCATGTTTTAAAATCTCCAAATATTTAATCCATTTTTATAAAATATTTATAAGGTGGATGCATCTATGGGCAGTGTGTCTGAATTATTATAAAATATTTTAGCACTACTAGTAGTATTACTTTGATATTATCCACAGAAAATATTTGCAGTTGAGAAGCTGTGAACAAGGAGGTTTTTAATGTATTCAACAAAGCTGCAAAATCAATTAACAACACTCAAATCTGTAGAGTCTCTCTGTGACACCTTGGCAGCTAAGCCAGTCCCCGACCAGCTGAATCAGCTTGAAGGTTAAAAATTCTGCATCTCCAGATAACCAGCATCTTTTAAAAGAGCTTTCTTTCTACACATTAGGACAAATGTATCTTCTCTCCTTTGATAGGAGAAGCCTGTATGATTTTCTTCCCTTTATCCACATATGTATGTGTGGTTGTGAAATCATCCAAGTACATCAAGAGTAAGCACCCCAAATGAAAGGAGAAGGAAGGTGATAGAATGTAAGTGATGTGAAGTTCTGTTATAATTGATGTTGAAATTCTTAGCTTTTCCTTTTATGCAAATAATCCCCATTCTTTCACCTATTTGTCAGCACTGGATGTTGTCATTGTTATGGAGATGATCCTTTAACCTACCTGTCTTTCTATCAAGGTAGTTGAAGCTAATTCTTTGCACTGATGTAAGATTATCATCACGTTGAGCACTTATCTGACAAAATTTGTGGTGAGGTGACTAGTGCATATTGGATATGCCAGTGCTCCCTGGTCATGAATTCTTATGGCATTCCCATTAGTTTGTGAAAGCTGTCAAAAATGCTGCTGTTATCATTTTATTTACTTCTGAAATTTGAAGGTCATTTTACAGATTTAATTAAATTTTTCCTTTGTCAACTCAGAAATACCACTCGGTTTAGCTCTTCATTGCCTTTGAAGCTTAAATGGCATTCCAGGAGGCAGTTATTTCAAGACTGTATTGCTAAACTAGTTATTGCAATGATAATTATCATGAAATATCACAAATACATTGGGAACTATACACAGTAGAGAAACAAAGACTCATGATATAGACCTATAGTCTCAATGGGAGAGACTCTCATTCCTTCTGTGCTTTTAAGCCAAGGGGTGGATAAACTCTGAACACTCACTTGTGCTGGTAAGAGGACACGTATCATGCATTAAGTATGCCACGTTTTCTCTTGTTACTAGACTCTGAACATGCTCTTCCAATTGAAGTGATGTATCATGTGTTAGGAGGGGACTGCTTCTTCCCCATGTCCCACATCTTCCTTACACATTGGTCATGGATTTGGGGAACCATAGAGAAATGCAAAATTTGGAAACAAAATAAAACCTGGAGCTTAAGACTTTGTTAGGGCCAGAGCATTTTGATCTTGTGGTTTTTAGCGACCCATGTTGTGCAGAATGGCTCTTTCACAGTAGTGGTGGTGGAACTTCTGGTGCTGGTGGGTAAGATTTTTCAACTTGGGCTATCATTGAAATTTATAAAAACTTCAATCATGTACCAATAATTACCAGTAGCCCTAGGCCAAAATGGGGGTGAGGGTGGAATGATTAGTGTTGATTTTAGATTATGCAGGCTAACCTTTTCCTAAGCAGGGTAACCAAGGCAAAGATTTTCCTACATGGGAAAAATCTTTCCAAATACAGGCCTTTTAGATATTAGCAAAATATTTTCAAATGTTAATCTGCAAGGCAGTTGCAATTTCCTGCTGAGTCTCAGATTAGTGGGCTTTGCTTTAAACAGTTAAAGCCAGGTCTAGGTAGTCAGTGCTAGATTGGCTGCCCCAAATTTAATTTTAAATTCAGAACCACAGAAGGAACTGTGGAGGGTTTAGCATTAGATTCATGTGCTTTGGCAACAAACTCAAGATTCACTCCATCATATAGTCTCCTGTTGACCTGGATTAGTGCCCTAGCAAGCAGAAAGTGTGCCATACTTTCAATGCAGATGTGGATTTTTCCACCAGAAGGAGTTAACATAGCACCACAATTAACTTCCCTTGCTAGGAACTTTTTTCTAACTCCTTCTAAGATTCGAATTCATAGACTTCAGATTAACTGAATCCCAGGGAAGCTAAAACCAAAAATGATTTGCTCTATCCACTTTCTTTGACTGAGATGTATCACTTAATGTTTAGGCAAAGTGAATTAAGTGAGCAAACAAAGAAATGTTAGGGGAGGGTACCTCTTCCCCACTGCTGATAGGTCCTTCCACAAGGAAAGAGAAATTCTTTAGTTTAACACTCTGGCTTTTTCTTTTCTCCCTTACTCACTTCTTACTTCTGGGTAAGGAGTATCTAATTGGTGAGTGTGGAGGGGAAAAGGTGGCATACTTCAGTTCCTTTCTATTTCTTTTTAGGACAGAGCTGCCTCCAAGGAGAGCCTTTTGGCTCTGCTCTTTGAGATGCTTCAAGCCTCCAGAGCTCCCCACTGAAGAGGTGTGGCTTTGTCCACTGCTGCCTGGCCCTGGCAGGATAACTCTGTCCCCTTCCAGAATTCAGTATTAAGAGGTACACTTCCCAGCTGATATGCATTTTCTGTATCAATTTTATCAGTATTAGACTCCCCTCTGCTGATTCCTTTCATAGATGGTTGGCTCCAAATTTGGGGGTTCCCTTGAATCCTAACACCCTGTTATGCTCTCCCATGATTTCATGGCAGGAGACAAGTTGGCGTACTAAAAGGTAATTTTGATTGAAATCAAGAAGACAAAATAATAAATATGGCACGGAAGATGCTTCTTCAGCAAGTAAAATTCCAGGAGCATCACACAATGATGCTGGGACTCAGAGAAGGTCAACAGCAGTAATGCCGTCCCATGGAGAGGTATGTGGGAGGAGGGGGCAGGCTCGGTGGGGTGGGAGGAGGGGAGACTTATTAATGGTGACAGATTTCTTGCAGCTGGATGGTAGATGTTTGCATATCATTCTGATAGCACCTGAGCCCTTATAGGAAATTGAGACCATGCGATCCACACCAGGAGAGAGCTGGGGAAGCCCAGGTCTCAGATGACTTTATGCCAGGCAGTGTGACCCTGCGCCCAATCTTCTTTCGCTCATGCTCAGTGGAATACCAGGAATACCTCCAGAAAGCATGCATTTTGTTTTTGCCAAGTCTAATGTATTTGTTATTAATAGCTGCTTTAAAAATGACTGCAAAAACTTGGTTTAAAAAACAACAACTACCATGTATTTTTGTTCACGAGTGTAGCCTCTGGGTCAGTAGGGCTGTTCTGCTGCTCTGAGTCAGGCTTTGCTGATTTCAGCTGGACTCGTGCATGCACAGGGAAGGCCTCATGGGTGTGCAATGCATGCAGTTGCACAGGGTCCCATGCTGAGTCTAACACACGGTTGTCACTGAGTTGAAATTCTTAAATTTTAAACCAGAGGCCTCATATTTTCATGTGGCACTGGACCCCACAAATGATGTGGCCAGTACCGCTGATGTGTCTGCAATGTACTGTGCGGTTAGCAGTAGCATGGCTTCATTCACATGATTGGGGTTGGACAGCAGCGATGGGGTGACTGGACCATTTACTCTCCTCATCTAGAAGACCTGTCCAGGTCTGTGCACATGGTAGTTGTGGAGTTCTCAGAAAGAGAGAGAGAGAGGATGGGGGAGAGGGAGAGAGAGAGGAGAGAGAGAATCTGCAGAACCTCTTATGTATAATAATAAGCCAGACGCATAGTAGATGCTTGATAAATTTCAATTCTCTTCATCTTTCTTAGGCTCATATTACTCTTGCAGTTATCTAAAACCTTACAATCTATGTTAAATAAACCATGTTTCAAGCAACTCTCCCTTAGGCCATATATGAAATTGATTTTCTGAATCTAAACACATATTTTTAAAAAAATTATCTATCTTAAGTTTAATGTTGTTAGTTTCAGGGAAAACTTTCAAAATTTGATCCCATCATTTTATTCATTAATTCTCCATCTCATCATTGTGCCATTAAATCTGAAAAGCAAGGAAATTGGACTTACCAAAGTGGGTAAAGTGTAGTCTAACAACATCTACTTTAAATAGAAAATAAACATACGTTACCAAGAGAATAGGTCAGGAAAGAAAGTGCTCATGGGATCGCCAATGATTTGGTCTTGCAAATGGGCAGGACATTTTGGCTTTTAGAATCATCAGGTACTGAACTGTGGTACGTGTTGTATTGATGAAATCACCTTCCCTAAATTATATTACAAATGAATTCTGCAAGTAAATGAGCCACAGTCCAGGAAAGCCTCAGGGATATGTTTGCTTCATGCTTCCCAAGAAGCCTCTTGCTTCAGTAATCTGTAGTCAGTTACACTGACTCTTGCCCAATTGTTTTTCCTTCTAAATGCTATGCTATGCTTCAGTGCTTAAGGCAATCTTTCCAATATTGCTTACATTTAAATATTTGTTTATCTGACAGAGATTCAGACAGATACAGTTCTCATCTCTGAATATGCAAGACCCCCGAGAGTTCATATTTGAAAGAAAGCAATCAAAATCGTTTCTTTAACATGTGGCATATGTGACAAACATACAGACACACACATGTGCATGTATATAAATGTATATGAAATGAAATGCACAAGCAAAGTAGCACTTTTCTTTTTGTAACACACTATAGGTCGGTTCTGGTAATTTCTCTAGGTTTAATTATCATAATAATTACTCACCTGCAGAAGTCAAGTGGTGACAGACAACCCATAGTTATATTGTACTGTGTAGACAGGGAAAGTGTGAAGGGATTAATTACACAATGTTAGGAATGCAATGACATCTTCGTCTGGTTGAAACTGTGAGTGTTTAGAACTGGTGCTTTGCATTTTACTTGCAATTTTAAGGCTTTCTAAAAGTGGCTTATGAAGAGAGTAGAGACACCTTATCAGAAACAGACAAATCTCTAATGGATCCTAAGTAGTTAATTTAACAGATCAAATAATAAATTTTGAGTGTCCTGTTTGTACATCTTGTATCCCCATTTAGTTAATTTTTTCTTAATGTTCAGCTACAGCTTTTATGGTGTATGACTTTTTCTTTTGAGGAGGTATTCCTCGTGTTAACTCCTTTTTGTAGTTTTGAACAAAAATTCCACTTTTCATTAAACAAGCCTACTTTCTCATTAGGGAGGCCTCTAAAGACTTCAGAGAATCTTAACTGTCCTGTAAACATACTGAATACATCTTTATATCATTGTTTTCTTTGAGCAAATAAATCACTCATGCCTTTTAAATTGTCTAAAAGCATTCAGAGCAGCCCAGGATGTATAAAGTAATTTGGAGTATAAAGATCATATGTTTCCATCTTTTTTATTTTTAAAGATTTATTTATTCCCCCCTGACCCTTTGTCATTTGTGCTTGCTGTTTGCCCTCTATGCCCATTTGCTATGTGCTCTCTTTGTCTGCTCGTCTTCTCTTTAGGAGGCACGGGGAACTGAACCTGGGACCTCCCATGTGGGAGAGAGGTGCTCAATCTCTTGAGCCACCTCTGTTCCTCACTTTGTTTTGTCTCTCATTGTGTTTCCTCCTTGTGTCTCCTTGTTGTGTCATCTTGTTGCATCAGCTCACTGTCTTGCTTGTCTTCTCCAGTTGACACTAGAAACCAAACCTGGGACCTCTCATGTGGTAGGCAGGAGCTCAATCACTTGAGCCATATCCGCCTCCCATGTTTGGATCTTAAAAGATAAGAAGGAGAGATATGAACAAATGGAGCAACAATATACAAAAATTCTTACTGGTTATTCTATTTAAAGATAAAATTTAGATTCACTAATGATGAAACTTAAAAATTTCAGTATTCTGTTGGATTTAAGATATCTAAACTGACCCTATCCTCTATTACTACCAGAAATTGAGTTTTCTCTATAATGCCTTTTAAAGTTTTCTCATTTCAAAACAATCTAGGCCAAAGAAGTACCAAGTTCCCTTACAAAGTCAGCTTTCCAAAAATTTTTGAAGCAGGTTCTATACCCTTGATCTCCACATCCAAAATACTTTTTTTCCCTCTTAGGCAGCAAGATTATCATGGTCTCTTGTCCCTCTCATCATTTTTTAAAAGCCTGCTGTCAAAAAATAATTAGATGCAGTCATTCAGAGTAACTAATACATCTTAAAGTGTTACTCCTGTTAGTATGAAAAGCAAAAGGTCTCAAATAATGTAATTTAAAATATTGGCAAGGTAGAATGAGATGGGGATCCCTGAAATCAATTAAGCAACTTCTAATCAATTGTAAGGCTTTTCCTCTTCCTGTGAGAGTCAACAAGCTCATCTTCTGAAAGAATCAAAACATTTACTAGATTAGTAGATTAGCTTATTCAAAATCAGAAACTATAATTTCCAATTTAATCAAGACATGAGATTTAATTGAGCACTTGGAGAAGATGGGATAACCCTGAGATCTACCTTTTGAAACACTGCCTTCTTTCCTGTTTACTTAGTTTACTTTTAGATCTTACAAGGAAGGCCAGAGGGAATGACCACGATGAACTGGAAAAGCCATTCAGGGGTCAGAGTAAGCAATGACATGCTACCCAGAAATTTCCCTCAGACATCATTGTCTACTTGACTCCTGAATATATGCTGACGTTGTGAATGTTAGCTAGTAATTCTGCCACTTGACTCACCTTGTAAAAACTTTAAGTCCCAGAGACTTCATCAGGGCACAGAGGAGCAATTTTCTCATTTGGAGCTACGTCGGATGGTGAGCTGCTCAGCTTTGAACTGTAATGTAGTATATGGTCATTCTTCAAGACCTATCCTCTGCTTTGATGGCTCTTGCATTCAAGGGTAATTGAGTAGAAAAATCACCTATCCTTCTCTATGAATAGTTATCTTTTATCTTTCCATGGTAGTTGTTTAAAAAAATCTGAAAAACGTGTGCTCTCCTTGGCTACAGTCCACAGAAATTTTGTCTCCAATGTTTTTGACAATGTGGAGGGATTTTTTTTTAACCTCATACTGATGCAAAGAGAAGTTGAGAATTTCTGTCTTTTTTCTTTTTGTCCTCAGCTTAATTCATAATCATTTTTCTCTCCACTCTGAACGATGACTAGAAATTGGTCTTCTGAACAGTGATGTTTGCTGACATTTTAAAAAGAAAAGCTGTCAAGGAAGCCAGGTTTGTTCATATTTATAATATTCCCTAGATTATTCTGAACTTGCCTTTCATGTTAGATTGTTCTTTTTTTTTTTAAGCTGCTGTAGTATTTGAGGTCAACTGAATATCTTCATTTAAAAGTGATAAGGTGGTCTCTAAATTGAAGGCTCTTAACAAAGTTTTCACTTGCCCTTTTCATCTTGACAGCCATTACTGCTGATTAATATCTTTTATAAGAAGATGTTTAGTGATGGGTCATAATTTTCTTAGAACCTATTTGGGGATTTTGAAGAGAGAGTTGCTTTATAAATAAGCAAGTTGTGTATCATTCTGCAATCTGGCTGCTCATATTTCATGCACCTAATGTGTGTCTATCTTATTCAAGATGTGTTGAACTTGAATAACTTTGTGAGAGTAGATGGGCGTCCCCAAACAAAGCAATAATGATACATAAACTGGAATATGCTGAGGTTCAATTTTAGAGAAACTCTGGGCAAATATAAATGAGCCAAGTTCAAGATTTTGTCCTCCATCATCAGCTGTCATAAGGGATTCACTCCAGGCTCCTGGTCATGAGCTGAGACGTGCTGCTGAGGTGACAGTGGTGGAGGGCCTGGGGGTCTGGTCTACTGCCATGTGCTGCCAGCCTGTGGCCCTGCTTATTCTGATTCCAGATCGACCACTTCTCTCTTTTCAGGGCTTGTTGCTGGGCATGCACAACCTTATGGCTTGGTGAATTGGACCCAACCCAGCCCATGATGGGCAATTGTGGGTCATTTGGTGCCTGTGATTTTAAGCTTTATCTTCACCAGGATCCAGTAGCATTCCATGAGTTTCTCTGGTTCGTTGTTTGGTGTGTTGTATGTGTGTGTATGTGTGTATGTATTCCAAAAAATATTTATGAACTTCAAAGTTTACATTTCGTATCATTTTTACATGTCACAACATACTCTTAGTTTTTTGTACTCCTGTTTATTTTTAGAGAAGTTTGAGGTTTAGAGAAAATAGAGTTCCTATACCTCTCCCAATTTACACACACATAGCTTCCCCTATTTTTAACATCTTTCTGTAGTGTGATGCATTTACTAGAACTCATGAACCAATACTGATACATCATTAGCAACTAAAGTCTATCGTGTTTACATTAGGGCCCACTTTTTTGTTGTACAGTTTCTATGGGTTTTGCCAAATGTATAAAGCCATTTAGCATTTTATCACAGAATAGTTTTACTGCCCTGATATTTATCCCTCTCCCTACCCCCACCCCAAATCTATGACAATTACTAAACTTTTTCTGTCTCTGTAGTTTCACCTTTTCAGATCATCATGTAATTGGAATCATATAGTATGCAGCTTTTCCAGACTATAAGGTTCCTACATGTCTACTCATGTCTTGATAGCTCATTTCTTTTCATCACTGAATACTATTCCATTGATTATTTATCCTTTCATCTATTGAATGGTCCACGAGTAGTTTTTTTTTTTAATTTTTATTGAAGTATATCATTCATACATAAGTGTACACTATAAATAATAAATGTATAGTAAAGATTGTGAACTTACAAAATAAAAATATATAACATCACACAGGGGTTTCATACATCACATCTTCACCAACTCTTTGCATTGGTGTGAAACATTTGTTACAAACTATGCAAGAGCGTCATCAAAATATTACTACCAACTATATTCCTTATCTTACATTTGGTATATTTTTCCCCCAATAAATACTATTTTTTTAAAAACATATTTTTGTTACAGATATTGGGAACTTGCAAAACAATCATACAGATATGTAGATTTCCCATAGTACTCCACACCAACAGTGAAGGAGTATTCCTATTTATCCACATCCTCTCCAGCACTTATTATTGTCTATTATTTAAATAATGGCCATTCTATGTGGTGTTAGATGACATCTCATTGTTGTTTTAATTTACATTTCCCTAATAGCTAGTGATATGGAAGGTTTTTTTCAGGTGCTTTTTGGCCATTTGTATTTCCTCTTTTGAGAAATGTCTACTTAAATTTGTTGCCCATTTTTTAATTGGATTGCTTGCTCTTTTATTGTTGAGTTGTATGATCTCTTTATATAGAATGGAAATCAAACACTTATTGGGTAAGTGGTTTCCAAATATTTTCTCCCATCGACTGGGCTGCCTTTTCACCTTCTTGATGAAGTCCTTTGAATCACAGAAATGTTTAAGTTTGAGGAGGTCCCATTTATCCATGTTTTCTTTTGTTGCTCATGCTTTTGGTGTAAGGTTTAAGAATCCACCACTTACCACCAGGGCTTGACAGGCTTGTCAAAAATCACTTGGCCGTAGATGTAAGGGTCTGTTTCTGAACCATCAATTTGGTTCTATTGGTCTGTTTGTCTATTTTTATGCCAATACCATGCTGTTTTTACTATTGCAGCAAGGTAATATGATTTAAAGTCTGGAAATGAGAGCCCTCCAACTTCACTTTTCCTTTTAAAGATGTTCTGGCTCTTCAGGGCCTCTTACCCTTCCAGATAAATTTGATAATTGTGTTTTCCATTTGCTTAAAAAATGCTGGTGGAATTTGTTATTGGGATTGCATTGAATCTGTATATCAATTTGGGTAGAATTGACATTTTAATGATATTTAGTCTTCCAATCCATGAGCATGGAATGTTCTTCCAATTATTTAGATTTTCTTTGATTTCTTTTAACAATGCATTATGGTTTTCTGAATACAAGTGCTTGCGTCCTTGATTAAGTTTATTCCTAAATATCTGATTCTTTTAGTTGCTATTGAAAATGCAATTTTTTCCTGACTTCCTCCTCAGATTGTGCATTATTAGTGTATAGAAACACCATTGACTTTTGTGTATTGATCTTGTGTCCTGACACTCTACTGGAATTATTTATTGGCTCTAGCAGCTTTACTGTAGATTTTTTTGGGGGGGATTTTCTAGATATATAATCATATCATCTGTGAATAGTGAAAATTTTAGTTCTTCCTTTCCAATTTAGATGCCTTTTATTTCTTTTTCTTGCCTGATTACTCCAGCTAGAACCTCTAGCACTATATTGAACAACAGTGGTGACAGTGGGCAACCTTGTCTTGTTCCTGATCTCAACAGGATAGGTTTTAGTTTTTCACCATTGAGTACAATGCTAGCTGTGGGTTTTTTATATATGGTCTTTATCATGTTGAGAAAATTTCCTTCAATTCCTATTTTTTATAGTATTTTTATCAAGAAAGGATGCTGTATTTTGTCAGATGCCTTTTCTGCATCATTTGATAAGATCAGGTGATTTTTCTTTATTAATGTGGTGTGTTATGCTGATCGATTTTCTAGTGTTGAACCAGCCTTTCATGCCTGGTATAAAATCCACTTGATCCTGATGGATAATTCTTTTAATGTGTTGTTGGATTCAATTAATAAGTATTTTATTGAGGATTTCTGCATCTCTATTCATTAGAGAAATGGGTCTGTAGTGTTCTTTTTATTGTAATATCTTTATCTGGCTTTGGTAATAGGGTGATATTGGCTTAATAGAATGTGTTTGGTAGTGTTCCTTCTTGTTGAATTTTTTGGAAGCACTTGAGTAAAATTGTTATTAAACCTTCTTTGAATGCTTGGTAGAACTCACCTGTGAAACCATCTGGCCCTGGGCTTTTCATTTTGGGGAGTTGTTTGATGACAGTTTCAATCTCTTTACTTGTGATTGGTTTGCTGAGGTCTTCTATTTCTTCTAATGTCAGTGTAGGTTGTTTGTACATTCCTAGGAATTTTTCCATTTCATCTACATTGTCTGGTTTTTTAGCATAAAGTTGTTCATAGTATACTCTTATGATCTCTCATTTCTGTGGGGTCAGTAGTATTGTTCTCCTTTTCATTTTTTATTTCATTTATTTGCATCTTCTCTCTTTTTTTCTTAGTCAGTCTAGCCAAGGGTTTGTTAATTTTGTTAATCTCGAAGAACCAACTTTCGGTTTTGTTAATTTTCTCTATTGTTTTTTGTTTTCGATGTCATTTATTTCTGCTCTGATCTTTGTTATTTCATTCCTTCTACTTGCTTTAGGATTAGCTTGCTATTCTTTTTCTAGTTCCTCCAGCTGTGTAGTTAGGTCATTGACTTTAGCTCTTTCTTCTTTTTTAATGTAAGCATTGAGGGCTATAAATTTTCCTCTCAACACTGCCTTTGGATCATCCCATAGGTTCTGACATGTGTTCTCACTGTCATACATCTCAACATATTTATTAATTTTTCTTGAAATTTCTTCTTTGACCCACTGATTATTTAAGAGTGTGTTGTTTAATTTCCATATATATGTGAATTTTCCCTTTATTTGCCACTTGTTGATTTCCAGCTTTACTCCATTATGATCAGAGAAAGTGCTGTGTATAATTTCAATTTTGTTGAATTTATTGAGATCTCTTTGTGTCCCAACATATGGTCTATCCTGAGGAAAGATCCATGAGCACTTGAAAAGAATGTATGTCCTGCTGTTTTGGGGTGCAATGTTCTGTATATGCCTATTAGGTTTTGTCCATTTACCATATTATTCAAACTCTCTGTTTCTTTATTGATCTTCTGCCCAGATGTTCTATCCAATGCTGAGAGTGGTGTATTGAAGTCTTCAACTATTATTGTAGAGATGTCTATTTCTTCCTTCAGTTTTGCCAATGTTAGCCTCATGTATCTTGGGGCATCCTGGTTAGGTGCATATATATTTATGATTGTTATTTCTTCCTGGTGAATCATCCCTTTTGTTAATATGTAATATCCTTCCTATCTCTAATAACAATTTTGCTTTTAAAGTCTATACCATCTGAGATATAAGTATAGCTATCCCAGGTTTTTTTTTTTTTTTTTTTTTTTTTTGTTACTGCATGCCTGGAATATCTTTTTCCAACCTTTCACTTTCAATTTATTGGTATTCTTCTGTCTAAGGTGAGTCTCTTGCAGACATCCTATAGATGGCTTATAGTTTCTTATCCATTCTGTCAATCTGTGTCTTTTGATTTGGGAGTTTAATCCATTAACATTTAATATTATTACTGTAAAGGCAGTTCTTATTTCATCCATTTTGATCTGTGCATTTTGTCTGTCATTTTATATTTGACACTTTTACTTACTGTTACTGATACAGTTGTCATTTCTAGACTCTCTTCCAGGTTTCTCTTGCCTGTCTTTTCATGCTGTAATACTCCCTTTAGTATTTCTTGCAAAGCTGGTCTTTTAGTTATAAACTCTCTCAGTTTCTGTTTATCTGTTAATATTCTGATCTCACCCTCATTTTTAAAAGATAATCTTGCTGGGTATAAAATCCTTAGCTGGCAGTTTTTCTCCTGCAGTATCTTAAATATATCACACTATTGCTTTCTTGCCTCCATGGTTTCTGATGAGAAATTGGCACTTAATCTTATTGGATATCCCTTATATGTTATGCATTGCTTTTCTCTTGCTGCTCTCAGAATTCTCTCTTTGTCTCTGGCATTTGACATTCTGATTACTATGTGTCTTGGAGTAGGTCTATTTGGATTTATTCAGATGGGAGTACGTTGTGCTTCTTGGACACGGATATCTATGTCCTTCAATAGGGTTGGGAAATTTTCCACCATTATTTCTTTAAATATTCTTTTTGCCCATTTTCCCTTTTCTTCTCCTTCTTGGACACCCATGGCACATATGCTTTCATGTCTCTTGCTGTCATTTAGTTCCCTGAGCCCCTGTTCAATTTTTTCCATTCTTCTCTTCATCTGTTCTTTTGTTTGTTCACTTTCGGAGGTCATGTCTTTGAGCTTGCCAAACCTTTTTTCTGCTTCCTCAAATCTGCTGTTATATGCCTCCAGTGTATTTTTAATTTCATTTATTGCACCTTTCATTCCCATAAGGTCTACTATATTTCTATGTATGCTTTCAAATTCTTCTTTGTGCTCATCCAGTGTCTTCTTAATATCCTTAATCTCTTAAGCCATCTCATTGAATTTATTAAGGAGATTTGTTTGAACCTCTAAGATTAGTTGTTTCAACTCCTTTATGTCATCTGCAGGCTTATCTTATTCCTTTAATTGGGTCATTTATTCCTGTTTCTTGGTATGGATTGTAGTTTTTTTGTTGGTGTTTTCACATCTGGCTTGCTAGATGTATTTATTGTGGGTGTAGTTTCTCCCTTTAGTTTAGGGATTTCTTATCTTTTCTTCCTTGCTCTTTGTGTAGTAGCAGCCAAGGATGTAGTTGGTGCTGTAAGCTATGGAGGCTGAAGCTGCCAACATTGCCCCAGGAAGTGATGAATCTTCTCCCACTTTTCTCCTCTGTCAGGGGTAGGGACAGAGCTGTAGCTATGTATAATAATCCCAGTTGGGCACAAGACTGTCTGTGTCACCTGGAGACACTGATGAAGCTTCACACCTCTTCCTCCCCTAACTTAGGCAGGGATGGAGCTATAGTTTTGGTCAGCAATCTAGGCTGTGTGGGTCCAAAATGACCACAGTTGCTCAGGTAAACTGATTTATCACCAAACCCTCTCCCTGCCAGGAGTGGGAATGGACTCTCTGCAGTGCCCTACAATCTAATCTCTGTGGGCCAAATATGCCTGCAGTTGCCCTGAGAGGCTTAGGGAGTACTGTCCCTTATGCCCTTTAGGGGGTGGGAAAAGAAGCACAAATGCTCAACAGTTCAGTCCTGTAGGCTGAAAGTACCCACCATTGCCCAGAGAGGCTGAGGAAGCACCAGCTCCCTCCTATCCTATTGTTGGTGGAGGTGGTTCTATGGGTGCTCAACCATTCAGTCCCTTTAGGCCGAGAATACCTGCCATTGCCTGGAGAGGTTGAGGAAACACCAGCCCCCTTCTATCCTCTTAAGGCATGGGGTTGGATCCACAGGCACCTGACAGTTCATTTCTTATTGGCTGAACAGAGAGGCTATGAAGACACAAACCCCTCCTATCCTATTGGGGATGGGGGTGGATTTATAGGCATCCAATAGTCCAGTCCATGCAGGCTGAAGGTCTGCTGTTGCCTAAAATGCTGTGGAAAGATCATCCCCTTCTTTCCTATTGGGTTGTGAGGGTGCATCCACAAGTACTGACCGGGCCAGGCTGTGGGCCAAAAGCATGTGCAGTTACCCAAAGAGGCTACACAAACACAGTCTGTCTCTTGTCCTATTGGGGATGGAGGTGGAGCCACAGGTGCCCAACAGTCAGACTTGTGCACCCCAAAAATGTTGCCCTGAGAGGTTGAGGCAACACCAGCCCCCTCTTATCCTGTGGGGGGACAGAGGTGGAGATGGGCTCAAAGGCATTCAACAAATCTGTGTGGGCTGAAAATTGCCATTGCCCAGAGAGGCCAAGGATACTCAGCTCCTCTTCTCTTCTTTTGGGGTGCAGGGATGCAGCGCCAGGTGTCTGACTATTCAGCCTGTGCCAGCGGAGATCACTTGCAGTTGCCTGGAGAGCCTGGTGCAGGTCCCACCAGCTTCCTTCCTGCTGGAGGTGGGGCTGGAGCCTAGGCTAGGGCTGCAGTCTGATCTTGGTGGAAAGAAGTCTGGCCCTAACTTCATTGGATTTCAGTCAGCCAGGCTCCCTCCCCCTCATGCTGGGAGGTGGAGTCAAGATGGTGGCTACCGGACTTTACTTCTTGGACAGGCTCAGACCCTGGCAGGTTCTAAGATTATACTTTAGCCAGCCGAGTCCACTGCTCAGTAACTGAAGTCAGTGGGCATCCATCTCTTCATCTTTTATGGGAAAATGGGAGCTTCTAACTCCAGTCACAGAATAGCTCCTGAAGCGCCTTGCGCCCCTGGAGTAGGATGGGCACCAGCTTCTGCGGCATGGCTTGCAGTTTCCCAGAGAGGTGGTGCAGGTCCCTCCTGCTTCCTCCCTGCTGGAGGTGGGACTGGGGTTTAGGCTAGACCTGTGATCCAACCTAGGTGTAAAGAAGCCAATCCTTATAAGCACTGTGATTTTCAGTCAGCGCTGTTTCACCTCGTGCCTGGGGCAGGGTCAGAATGGCGGCCACCAGCTTCCCTCTGACCCTGACAGCATCAAAGTTTAGTTGTTCCTAGGATTCTACTTCAGCCCATCGAATCCACTAATCAGTAGCTGAAGTTGGTGCCATGCTGTGTTTTCCTCCCATTTTTTATTGGGGGAAATGGAACTTCCAACTACAACCACAGAATAGCTCCCACGGGAGCTTGCATCCCTTGGGCACTGACCTCCGCTGTGTGGAGGGCTCTACTCATGATTCCTCTGTGCAGATGGATAGTCTCCTCCTTCTGTATTGTTAAGGATGTTGCAGGATACTCCTCTGGTCTTCTGGGTCCTCCAAAAGGTGCTTTAGGTAGCTCTGGGTGACCACCAACTGTCTTGTTTCACGAGCTGACTCCAGGATCTCTTTACTCTGACACCATCTTGGCTCCACTCCCCATGAGTTGTTTTTAAAAGGCGTGTAATCCTTTGCTCTTGATGGTATGACTTTGCTCCGGAACTCTACAGATTTCTTAGTGTGATTTCTGCATTTCAGACCTCCCATAAATTGCACAGATCACTTTTCACCTTTACTTTTATATCATAAGGATTCCTGGGTCATATGGATCAAGTTGCAGAGCTGCTTTCTCTGCAGCCTGCATCTGCTGCAATGCCCTTTCCTGCTCTAAGCCCCAATCAACATTTGTGTCACCCAGTGTATGGATCTGAGCAATGTTCCCACGTATGGGATATGCTGCTTCCAGAACCCAAAGAGCCCTACCAGGCACGGTACTTTCTTCTTTGTGATGTGAGATGATGTGACTGTTTGAGGTTTGTAAATCCTATAAAATATTATGTTCTTCAATTAATCCATTCCCATGGGTGTGGAGCCCTTTTATTAGACTGCATCAGTGATGCTTGACCCAGGTTGGGTTTCTACCCTCTTGCTGGGGTCTTATGTAAATTGAGCACTGAAAGCAGAAGCACACAGGAAAAGACAGCTGCCACCATCTTTACTCTGTAATGTGAGAGAGAGGACTCCAGGTTTGCCATAATTGCAGAAAGACAGAGAAGCCCTGAGAGGCTCAAGGAGATGAGGCCTAGGGAGAGAAGCCTGATCACCCACAGCTAAGCTCCAGGAGAAAGGAGAGAGAGTCTGGCAGATCCATCATCTTGCCTCACCATTTTGCAGGACTCCAGAATCTGCTAGCAGCCAACCTTGGGTGAGAAAGCATCTCTGATGATGCCTTGATTTGCACATTTTTGAAACCCTGGACCTGTAATCTTTTACCCCACCCTAATAAATTCCCTTTATAAAAGCCAACCTGTTTCTGGTTTTTTTTTTTTTTTTGCATTGTCAGCCTTGGCAGACTAAGACAGATGCCAAATGCAACAATTTACCTTTTACTTAAGATAGGATGTTCCTGTATGCCCCTGACTACTGGCCCTCTAAATATTTTACTGACATGGCAATTTTCTGAGTCTTCATAGGTTTTAGTTACCACTTTCTGAAGCACCTATGTCTTACCAAGGCCTCCTAGGTGTTAGCCACTTCTTGGTCACCCATTCCAATTTGCACAATGTAAGAAATAGAGTAGAGTGATGTGAAGTGCTGAAGGAGGGTCATATGGTCTATATTATGACCTCTAAATTACTGTATTATATCTGTATATTATATTATATTATGAGAGAAGGCAAGAATGACAACAAACTGTGAGACGTTATATATGCTATTTTACATTCCATGTCTCTGTTCCATGCTAATAGTTTCGGATCCTCATAATGGATAACTATGGAAAAAATATATTCACCAAATCAATAACTATGTATCATGAACTTAAGCCATGGTAATCAGCTCTAGCAAAAATTTCATGATGGCAGCAATTGGGATTACCAAATGTTTGAGTCTGCAGTAGTCTACAGTCATTCTCCAGGATATATCTCATCCCTGGAAGGACCAGGTTCTTCTTCAGTTAGTGGATTCCAGATCTTAAAATTGGCTACCTATCTATCATACCCTTAGGAATGCCATATTCTGTTATCTAGCTCCATACTTCTCTTTGGATCAGGCTGTGCCTCTCTGACCCTGCCACTCATGATCATAACTATATCTTCCCGACTTCTAGTTGCTAAGTTCCCCATCTGGCCATTTCATATTTTAATTAGCAGTATTTTTTATGTTACAAATTATGTATCTTAGAGTCATTGAAACAAAGTATTATAGTTTGCCAAAGGGCTGCCTATGGAAAGTACCAGAAATGGGTTGGCTTTTATAAAAGGGATTTATTTGGGGTAAAAGCTTATAGTTTTAAGGCTGTGAGAAGTCCAATAAGGGCACCATATGAGGTGCTTTCTCACCAAAGTCAGCTGCCATGTGGTAAAGCAAGATGGCCACTGATTTCCACCAAGTCTCTGCCTTTCTGCAGCTTGGGCAAACCTGGCATAGGCTTGTCTCTTACTGGGCCTCTTCTCTCACTCTCTCTGGGCCTCAGCTCTTTGAGCCTCTCAGAGGCTTCTCTCTTTGCTACTCAGTTTTGAGCAAAACCTCTCTCACATGGTAGGATCAGATATGGTGGCTTCCTTTTCCTATGTCTGTGTCTGTCTTTCTGGGTCTATGTTTTTATTGGACCCAGCAAGAGGCCAGAGACTCAACATGAACCCCACCCCACCCATGGTGTCTAATAAAAAATTCAAAAGTGATCTTATAAAGTAAGCTAATCAGAGGCCCTTCAACAAAATTTAATGTAATCAAAGTTTATACCCACTGGAACAGATCAGTTTAAAATCATAATCTTTCTCTTTTTGGGATTCGTAAAATAATCTCAAACTGTCCCACAAAGTCCTCAAAGTATATGATCCTTTCTTTTTCAGATTTTTCCAGGAAACAAATTTCAATTTCATTATTGTGCTAGATCGAGTTATATACCCCAGCAAAACCATGTTTATAATCCATAATACTGTGGGTGTGAACCCATTGTAAATGATAACTTGAAGATTTATTTTAGGGAAGCTGACTTGTAGTGGTTAGGGCGTCCATCTACTACATGGGAGGTCCGCGGTTCAAACCCCGGGGCCTCCTTGACCCGTGTGGAGCTGGCCCATGAGCAATGCTGATGCACGCAAGGAATGCTGTGCCACGCAGGGGTGTCCCCCACATAGGGGAGCCCCATGTGCAAGGAGTGTGTCCCGTAAGGAGAACCACCCAGCGTGAAAGAAAGTGCAGCCTGCCCAGGAATGGCACCATACACACGGAGAGCTGACACAACAAGATGACACAACAAAAAGAAACCCAGATTCCCATGCCGCTGACAACAACAGAAGCAGACAAAGAAGAACGTGCAGCAAATAGACACAGAGAACAGACAACTGGGTGGGGGGAGGGGAGAGAAATAAATAAGTAAATATTTTTAGCTAAGATATAATCCAACTGAATGAAGATGGGTCTTAATCCATATTACAAGAGGTTTTATATAGAGAAGAAACTGGAAGCAGAAGTTAGAGAGGGCCACAGGGAGAAGCCAGAGGTCAGGGGAAACTAGAGGACCAGACAAAAGGAAAGAACATGTCCATGTGACAGGAGGTAGAGGTACAAGCCAAGGAACCCCAAGGATTGCCAGCAACCACAACAGAACGCTACAGACTCTGGGAGAAAGCAAGCCTTGCTAATATCTTGATTTATGACTTCTTGCCTAAAATTTGTGAGTTGCTAAACCAAAACCAGTTTGTTGTATTTGTCATAACAGCTCTGGTAAACTGAGACAACCATCAAAACTTTCAACAAAAGATATACACCCCCCCAAACACACACACATTTTTACTATTTATTGCTCTCTTGGGATTTCCTTGAAGAAGAGACATTTTCTCTGATATTTGCCATTGGAGTTCTTCAAATAACGTCTTTTGTATATGTCTTTATATAAAATACCTTTTTATAGGTATTGTAAATACAAACTCCTATGTATTTTTACATAGCAATATTGTATTTATTATACACTATAATGTATTTTTTCTGATGAATTATACATTGAGATATATTGATAAAATTTTCCTGATAGCCAATATAATAATATAATATTAATGCCATTAGTAATAATAAAAATTAACATTTATTGAGAGCTAACTATGTGCCAGATCTTTTTCTAAGCACTATAAATGTATTAACCAACTTAATGAGAACCCTGATACATAAAAATTTTCCACCCCCCACCATATTACAGATGAAACAATGAGACATAGAGAAACTATACCTTGCCTAAATTCTCTACAGATTATGTGTATATTTGGAGATACTCTGGCTTTCAAATCAGTATCCTGTATCCTTACATCTACTATATATGTTGTAGAAAACTCTCTATGTTGAAATTTCTTCTGTTGAAGTTATTACAAAATGCAAGCACCAATGCCAGTCAAATAATTGGCCCTTTATTAAGTGTCTTTCAGTGTTATTCTTTCCAGAAGTATAGTCTTTTCACAGCTCATTACATCCCATCTTTTTTTTTTCCTCTTTAAATTAATATATTTCTGAAGCCCAGTGCTGAACTCACTCAAGTCAGAAGTTATGGAAAGCATAATGGAGTTTTCATTAGAAGACATGCAAGTCATTTAAAGGAAACTGATCATATAAAACATAGAAAAGTATAGATCATTTTTGAATAAAAAAGAGTAAGTTGCATTCAGATATTTTCCTTGATCATCATAGTCCTTCAAACAGGCAAAAAGGTTATAGTCAGCCAGCTTAAAATCCAGAGCTGTTGCCCTAGGAATGACCTTGCATCCCAAATTGCTACTGAGCGTGTGCCAAAGAGCCACATGACTGTAAAGTTGGTTGATACTGACATCCATTAATTGTGCCATTTACTTTATTTTGCAAGTTTACATTTATTTCTTTTTTTTTTAATAAAAATAATTTTGTTGGTTGAGAAACATTTGGAAAAACAAAGAAAATTAAAATTACTCCTAATTGTATTACTGTGAAATAAGCATTTAATAATTTTAGGTGTTTTTTTCTTTTTTTTTTTTTTTCCTGTCTTCTCAATCTCTTTCCACCAGTCATTACTTGAATTGATAATCCTGACATGGTAAGTAGAGAAGCATACACAGAGAGAAGTAAGGTAATATTCCTAGTACAGTGAAATTGTTTCATGCATTTGTGCCACAGTTAGATTTTCTTGTCACTGACTGCATTCCTTCCTGGGATTGCCTACATGTAATTTTCATTAAACATTTACCATACCTTTATTCAGATGAGAAAACATATTAGTGTTTAATTCACATTTCATTAATTACTTGTGAATTTTAACAATTTCTCTGTTATTTTTATTTTTTCTTTTATTAATTTCCTCTTCATATGCTTTGCTGATTATTGGTTTGTTGTTAAGGTTTTGTTCTTTTCCTTTGTTCTATAGGATTTATTTATATAGTTATTAACATATTATTTCCCAGATAGGTTACAAATGTTTCTCCTGATTAATTAGGTGTTTAATAGAAGTTTAACATTTTTAAGTCATCTACCAAAGATATAATACCAAGTTTCTACAACTAGACAATTTTCTCCTGAAGTATACAAAACCTTCTTTGAGGTCATTCAAACGCAGGGTTCTTGATTTTTATAGGTCAAAATATCTATGAAAATTGTGTACCAGATGTGACCCTCTTTCCAGAAAAACATACATGTGCACACATATACAAAGTTTTGTATAAAATTTCCTGAAATCTATGGGAACCAAATTAAGAATCCAAATCTGGTTCATTCCCTTGAGCTCCTTGATGAGAAACATTTTGACATCCAAAGAGCCTGTTGAGCTTTACCGGTATTCTACAAGTAAGTGAGAGTTGAGATTAGAACTCAGGTCCTCGACTTCCAGGCCAGGGTCTTTTCCCTTCACACCATTCTACCTTCCTAATTATTTAAACAGTCTGGTGACATGGTAACTTCACTGAGAATGTTTACCAAGGACTTACCCATTTTTCTTTAATCACAACTGATGCTTTATTTAAAAGAGCATCAAAAGCATCAAAGGAATCAGTTGCATTCACTAAAGTTTATCTAGTAACAGGAAAGTTCAATGCAAAACATGAACATAAAAATCAGTGAAAATTTAATACATACAATTTTAATTCTTCTCAGTGAAAGGTTACCTCTGATTCCTCCAGCTATCCATTTCTTCTTATAGAATTGGGTCCTTATTGATTTTGGTGGCTTTATTTATTTTTGTATAGTCTTATTTTGCTTTCGATAGGGCTAAGACTTGAAATGAAAAAGATTATATTCTAACAGTAGAAGTATAAACAACACACAGCAGAAGGTGCTTCCCTGTGAACATCAGAGCACCCTGGTGAGACTATAGCCTACCCTGCCTCTCTTTAGGCTAGGTATTATTTGTAATCATCAACTATCTTTGTTCTGAGACTTCAAACAGCAAGGGTTACCTTATTTCTGAGTCCCTTGTGGATTCTTCACATGCCCAATCAGATTATGCATATGGAGGTCATCAGCAAGTTGTATCTCAAAGGAAAATACTGTGTTTGGAAATCTCACTCTGTATTAATCAGTAATCAGCACATATAACATGGAAGACACTGTAATTAAGCCAGGCAAAAATAAAGAGAGATATAAGACACGATGCTTTCTGAAAAATAGGTCAAAATTAGCTGTGGCAATAAACACATCAACCATTAACTGATACTACATAGCAGCATATAATATGATAAATATGTACAATGTAAAATAAGGGAAAGGAATGAAGATATGATAAAAAGTTGTCATACCCAAGTATACTTTATGTGAAGTGTGTGTTTGTGTTTGTGTGTATCTGCACACGTGTGTCTAATGGCATAATGGAAAAGCTTCTTGAGAGATGATGGGAAAGGACAGTGTAAAGTGTGAAGCAGTGGAAATAATAATGCATATATAATTATTTATTTTGATTCAAAATAAAAAGAGTCAAAGTAATTGTATTCAAGTTACTTCCTAACTCTCATGCTCGAATATTTGAATAAACTTTTCCCCCTAACAATCCTGCTTTTTTTCTATCACAGTAAACTTTGTATTATATTCTTGGAAAGAGCTCTAACATACTGTGAATTTATTCTTTTTCACTGGTTAAAAAATGTGTTTCAATCAGTGTTATATAATGTTCTATTCCAGTATAAAGTGATACACACAATTTGGAATACGTTTATAAATGCATCATTCAAAATGATAAAAATATCTTCTTATTTTTGGTGTTTAGAGTAATTAAATAATCTGATTTTCATTTTTTCTCCTTTATTATGTGAAATTATTTAATTTGTGTCTTTAGCATAATATTCATAGTTTCTTAAAAAGATGTATTCCAGAGAAAATGTGCATTGTGATAGAAGGAAAAATTAAAGATTAATATAAACATTTCCTAATCATTTTATATAAATCTGAATAAAAGCCCCATTAATTTCTATTCTAGATCTTGGGTGAGATTATGCAAACCTTGTATCAATATGATGGTCATTGCATTTACAATGTGATAGATATTAAATAATATTCCTTGGCCTGAATTTACACAGGAATCAGTGAGTTCAACTTTGAAGGGCAGGATGCAGAAACTTCCTCCCTCCCATCCTGACCCTACCTGCTGGCATTCACTCTTGCTCTAATCTCTTTTCCTTATCATCAGAGTTATATTTTTGGTTTTGGCTATCTATATAGGTCTTAAAGTATTTATTGAAACATGACCATGCCACCTTTTGAAACATAAATCAGTTATAATTTGGCTTCAGGGGCCGGGGATTGAAAATATTGAATATGGATTAAAGGTAGGTTTGAAAGTGAGGGAGCAAAGTAAAACAAGGCCATGTGGAACATCTGTCAGAGGTCAGATCAGCAATGCTATTAGCCACTTTAAATACCTGATTTCACTTACACTTGCCAAAGAGAATTCTACAGAAAAAATAAATTGCCTGAAGAAAATCAAGTAATGTGCCAAGTGTTTCATGGTTAATAAGAGGCAAAGCTAGGATTTGCAGATTTCTAAAACATTAATTCATTTAACAAACAATAAATTTAGTGAGACCTTACTAAACACCCTCTATGTCTGGGGATACACAGGTAAATTCTAGGACCCTATGAAGAAAATCTGGGTCCTGGATGATTGTATTGCTTCAATCCTACCCTGGTATAGTCTCTCTAATTCTTTCATTTGACATAAATGGACTTCTATCCTCTTAAGTCACTATTTTTCAGGTGCCTTTATTCAAAGCCAAACCTAATTCTGATTAGGGCTATCACCAACATATTGACAGTATTTCAAGCCATGGGTTTAAATAAGATGACTGACCCAAGAAGAGAATGTTATTTGTAGGACCAGGTCACAATTCTTTCCGGTAGTTTCTAACTCCGAAACTACAGCACTTTTCTCCTCAATATTGCATGTATTTTGAAGTGAAATCTGAAGAGGCCATGGATTGCCTATGAGAAAGTATGGCTGCCATTTCCAAGCACCTTTCTCTGCACTTCCTTTTACTACCCATTTAGTGACTGGCCCCTGAGTGCCGTCTTCCTAACCTGTCCTGGAAGCTGGGGCCTTTTTCTGTTTTCTCTTGCTGGCCCAGAAATAGATCCAGGAGATTGATTGTGATTTTCAGCTAAAGTGTTGGAATTCCATCTAAAATTTTAGATTCTCCAGAATAGAAAACAAATATCTCCCATAACTCCTAGTAAATTGCTTTGTAGCTAGCAGTCTCTTTAGTTCATATAAAAATGAAATAAACTAGGTTTGATTAACTTCTTAAGCATGTTTAAAGGATACAACAAATGTAAGAGACAAATGAGTAACTGAATGATCAAAATTAACCAACATTTAAAAATTTAAACACCAGCTCACTTTGTACAGGCAAAAGTCATGCATTAGAGAAGTGAGAAAGAAAGTAGAATTGTTTTAGTGAAAGTTTAAGTCTATGGTAATTCCAGGTCAGTTTATTAAAACATAAAAATGTTGTACACTATATATATTATAGAAATGCCTTACTTGATGGTCTGTTTACAAGCTATATGGTGATTTCTTCAATATTGCCAAACAGTCAATTAAGACAAACTAAAATGATTTTCATCTTTGTTGAAAAAATAAATCATCCCTAAGTTCATGTAATTTATTTTTGGTTAGAATAAGACATTTAAAACATTTTCAAGGACATTATGTCTTCAGGCTTTAAAATATCAAGTAATTATCAAATCAATGATCATTTGGGGGAAAGTAATGAAGTATGGAAAATAACCACTTCAAATTATATAAATCATTATCACAAAGTATTTAAAACTGATGTCATTAAAGAAGCACTTTGTGAGGGTACTAAAAGTCTTAAAAGTTTGATAAAAATTGAAATTGTATTTTAATTTTTAAGAAAATAACATATCTTTAAGTTTTTATACTTAAGCTATTGTTGATTTAATTTTGATTTCTCTAGAAATTACTTCTTTAAATAATCCTGTAATGAAATCTAAATACAGGAGAGTCCATCTTTATCATTTTGTTTCATAAATAAGTATTTCCAATAGTATCAGGAAGAAACTCTTAAGCATATGATTATTGAGGGGACTTAAAAAATACATATATATATATATTTAAAAAAATATGTGTGTGTGTATATATATATATACATATATATATACACATATATATATATATTTTTGCTTTTTTCCTTAGTGCTCCTAGAACTAGCTGAGCAGAATTATTAACATTACTCGATAGAGCTGAACTTACTCTTTTGGAAGTCTTCTCTACTAAACTGGCCCAATTTTGTGGATGTTTGCCATGGTATTTTTTAGCACATATTATTCTGGATTTGCTATGTGAAAACAATTTATTCTCTTTTGCATTTTCTTTTTGTTCTTTATTAATTTTTATGCTTTGTCTATTAGTTTAATTGTTGTTGGGAATTTTCTTCCATCTACTTCGTGTCTTTCCCCACCTGTCTGCAGTGACTACGTGTCCTTGCCTTAGCACAATGCCCAGCAACTTTGTCCAAGTTCCCCGAGGAGCGGAACTCACCTTCCTGCTATAAGGGCCTGACCAAGCCTGCATGCCTGAACTGCCATTTAAGAGCAGTCACCTTGCTTAAAACACATTGATTTGCTCAGCATTTAAGGAGTATGGATGATAATCTCAAATTCATTTCATTTCTGAATCAATTTGGAGGCCTAAATACAGAGATTAGCCTTCTCACAAGGCATCTCCCTTTATGTTTCCAACTCCACTGGACAGTCTTTTAAATCTTTACTCTTAAAAAAAACCCACAATAAGGGACAAACATAAAACTAAGTTTCTTAAACTTTTCAATCACAGCAGCATGTTTCTGGTCTGGTTTGTTTCAGGTCAAGGTTTGATCTGTTCCATAGACTTCTATACTAGAATATATGTTTTACTCATACTGCTATTGAAGAAAATCTGTTGATTTAAATATGAATTTTTTGGTGGAAAATGACAACCTAAAATTGTAGTCATTTTATGTGAAATAGGCCACATTATTTTTAGGCATAATCATTTCTATAGAAAACAAATTTTGTAATTACCAATTTAAATTAAATGATCAAAATGCATCTCATATTTTCAGAAATAAAATGTCATATTACACTACATGTAATTAGTCTAAAGTGAAGTGGGAGGTAATTGGGGATTGGATTAAATGACCCTTAAATTCCCTTCCAACTCTACTGTTAACTGATATAAAGTATTAGACATTTTAAAGAAAGAAGATGAAGCAATCATTTTACAGTTAATATTTGGGACCTAATATATAGTCCAACTTTTAAGCATCTTTCTAAATAAAACTCTCTTCTTGCAAAATAAGAGCCAGGGTATGATAATGTTCATTGTATGGAAGTTATCTATATTAGCAGCTAAAACACTGATAGAGGACAATAACAAGTGCCTTTCTTTAGGGAGGTACTGTACTTGCTAGGTTGGGGATCCAGCTTCTTGACTGGAAATGTGATTGTGAAATTGACTATGGAACAGCCACTCACAAACATTAATTTATTCAGTTTATGTTACTTGAATAGGCAGCTACTGAATACTGCTTCTTCCTTTATATGGATCTTTCTGTTTGTAACATTAAAACATGAGTGATAAGGAATTTTTCCCTGCAATAAGTTTATTTTAATAATTTTAGTGGAAAGGAACATACTCTGTTTGTTGGTGGTGGTGTTGTTTTAGGAGTTTGAGAACAATTGAAATACTAGCTTAGTCTTTTTTTGAGGGGTGGGGGGCAGGGATTGAACCTCAGACCTCCAGGTGTTCAAAGGCTTGAACCACATCGGCCCGCTGATTGTTGCTGTTTTTTATATCTATGATCTATTATCTGTGGAATGGTGACTTGGATAAGCATGTACCCCCAGTGCTAGTGTGTTCTTTTTATTTGACAAAGAGGAGACCATTATCCTGCTGTGAGAAACCTGTGAGGCTTCTCTCCACGTGGTCAAAGGGTAGATGGCCAGCAGGGCTCCTGAAGCTCTCCTGGGTCTGGCCTGATGATGAAGATGCCAGATGGGTGGGCCTCAGAGCCCATGCCCTGCAGAGCCCATGTGAAGAATCCTGTACAAAATTTATTTTAAACTGCTTGTCTGACCTAATTGTGGCAACTTTAAGCCCACTGAACTCCAAAGACAAATTGTAGGGAGTAAAAGGAAACAAATAGAGATCTATCCACTCACAGATTAGGAATGAGCGTCAGGACCGTTCACACGTGGGAGGAAATGCACTGCCACTGACTTAGTCACAGAAACAGGCAGGGCAAGCTGCTTGTGGCTGACTTCCCTCAGGAGCACTCATCATTACAAGTACAACTAGAAGAGGAACAGAAATAAAACATCCTGTGCAAGCTCTATTTGTTTCCAAGGTTTCCCTGATTTTTACATGCCCATATCAGCAAGACTTAAAATGACCTCTGACTCAGGCCCAGTTTTATTTCTTGACTCACATATGGCAGCATACCCTGTCCACCTGCCTCTTTCGGCTCTTGGTACTGGCATTTATTCTGTCATTGACCATAACCCTTTGGTAAATTCCAGTAAATTCTTTCAATGGCACTTTCCTAGGCCTGGCCAGTCCTCGGCATGGAGGCCAAAGGCACAGCCCAGAAGCCCTTGATTCCAGCGCCTGTGCCCATTTTCTTACATGGTGATGTTTCTCTCTATTTTCTATTCTGAAACCGAAATACCTTATCTCACCCACTCATGAATATCCTCCTGGGGGTAGGGGTGGAACCAACTTCAGTGCCTTAGAGAAAGACAGAAAAATACAATTTAACCCTTGAGCATATGAATGAATGGAGAAATGGATGACTGAATTAATGAATGAATATTATGTACCAGCCACAGTATCATGATTCTTTAAACACATATTATTTCTAGTCCTTACAACTACCTTGAAAAGGTAGATATTATCTTTCTGTTTGTTTCACCGAAAATAACGCAAACTGATGAAGTTTAAGTAACTGGTTTAGAGCTCTAGGTCTTTTTAGTAAGAGTCAGCACTGAAATCCAGTCTGGCTGGGTTTCTACATCCAGCATACAGCTCAGATATATGAACTCTTTTCCCTTTGTCAGTGATCTAACCCAAGCCACCATTCTGTCTTTCTTAGACAACTGTGACAAACCTCCTACCAAGGCTTCCTGCTTCCCATCAGGTCCACACTTCCCCAGTTTGCAGCCAAAGTCTCAGATTATTATTTTAAAAATATTTCAGGTTATGGCACTCTTTTCCTTAAAAGCCTCCACTCTCTTCTCACCACTTCAAAGAAGAGTGAAATGTCTCAACATTATCTAGAGTCAGATGACTGTATAATTAATCACCAAACTGGGACAATTTTGGAAGAGAATACTATTAACAATTTTGCCAGGACAGTATGCACTATCTTGGATTTCCCAGGGCAGACCTCAATGTATGTTACCAGAATTATGTTCACACTACCTGTGTGGCCCCCACATGGCCCTTGATCCCCAAGCTGTAATCTCACTGGCCTTTGCTCATTAAACTTGCTGAGCTATTATCTCCCTCTGTACTTCCACACATACTGTTACACTGTTTCCACCACATAGAGTGTCCTGTCACCCTATCATAAAACTTTCTTTCTAAACACTGCTCAGTGACCACCTCTCTTCTCATCTCTCTTTCACTTTATGTAAAACGAGGTGTGGTGGGTGCTTGATGACCTGGCCCCTGTGTACTTCCCTGGGCTCTTCTCTAGCTGTTGTTTTCAACACCCTACCACGATCTTTCAATTTCCCTTGTCTCTTATTCTCAATGATCCAGCCAAACCAAACATTGTCAGTTTCCTGGAGGGATCACAATGCCTGTGTCTCAAAATTACATCTCTGATGCCCTTGATACTTACATGATTGCTTGGGAAACTTTTATTCCTCCTTTATGTTCCAATTTCCATATGCTTCCTTGATGCCAGGCAGTGCTGACCTCTCCTTGGCACCCCCATGTGACCTATGTACTTTAGAATGATAGTTATCATAATACATTTCACTTTGTGTACCAGACTCTAAGCTCATGGCATCAGAGACCTAGGCTTACAAACTTTGGTTCCCATTGTCTAAGCATTGGGTCCAGTAAAATTGACCATAAATTCCAGTTCATAATAGAAATGATTGGCTTGGGCTGTGGCCACTCACATATGTAGGTTCAAATTCTGGCTTAGCACTTCTTCCCGGGTGACCTTATTCCAGGGAGTAGACTCTCAAAGCCTCAGTTGTCTCATGTGTAAAATAAGGATGATAATAAAAATGCTTATCTCACAAGGTCATTGTAAGAATTAAATGAAATAGTGTGTATGAATCATGTGACAAAGTATTTGACACATTACAAAGTGCTCAGTAGACATCAGGTACTCTGTTTACCACTAAGATTTGTTGAATGCCATTAACAGAGAGGTCACTTACCTCTCTGATATGAGTTTCACTGGCAGGTTTTTCTGAGGTTATTAAGTAGCCAAAAATTGGTAGCCAATAGCATAGTTGGATATTCATGCTGTGAAGTTTGGAGAAAGGAAGGAAAACCGGTGAGCACAAGGTGCTCATTATCAGGGTAGTGGTTTAAAAGTATGCACTGGAGCAGGACCACTCATCAGACCCAGTAAGACATCGTCTCCACATTTTTCAGATGGTGATAATAATACTTTTAACTTAAACTCATATGTCACTCTAAACATTTCTAGAGGGCATTTGATAGACATAAACTCGATTGTCCTCAATGCTCCCACAAAATAGGTAGGAGACAGACATGGTGATAAAATGTACCCTTCTTATAGTTATTACATTTTTCTGATTTTGCCTAGACCATGAATAGGTGTTGCTTTTTTTGTTAAAATACCCTGAATTTGACTGAAATTGTAGGGAAAAATATAGACACCACTTTTGTCTGTCAGTAAATCAATGGCAAGAACATTGTTGGGATGGATGGATGGAGGGAGGGTGGGATAGAGAGAGGGAGGGATGGAGGGATGGATGGGAGGCTGAATTCAGTGTCTTGTCATCCTCATTTTGCCATTTAATATTTCTGATTTTTTGTTTCCTCATGGTTTCCCCCATTTTTAGGACTCAACCTTATCTAAAACCTCGAGAAACACATAAGTAAAGAAACTATAAAAGTGCTTTGAGAAGTTAAAAGCGTTGTAAAAATGTAGCTGAATCTTTTACGGTTAAATTCAGGACCTTCAAAAATGAGAGACTAACTTTATGCTTCCTAGTGTGCAGGACAGTTATTTTCCAGCTGGAAAATTCTCAAACGCTGCCGTGCAAACTACTCTTTCTGCAGTTGTGAACTTTGGGAGCTTTATCTATTATTTCATACTCCACTCTGGCAGGCAATTGTTAAGCTCGTAATGGAAAGGTAAGCAGTTTATTGCAGGTAGCAGTTAGCAAGGAGGCAGATAGCTTGAAGCTTATCCTCATGCTGAAACATGAGTAGTGACCCCGTGGAAGTCCTAAAGGATTTCAGGGGAGCCATTTCAGGGATCAATAGCAGTTCCATTACCGTTTTCATGGTTAATCAATAGAGCACACACTGTGACGTACCGCAGTTCCTAAACACATGGCTGCATCCCCACAACTGCAAAAGGGAGTGTGCTCTAGAGAGGAAGACAGATCTGCAAACCTACAGAAAAAGGATGGATATTGCTTAGTAAATTTTCTTCTGCCACAGCAAAGGAAAACTAGAGCTCAGCATGTTTTACTTCGGTAAACATGGAAACAGGGAAGATTAAAAACATAATTGATGATATAGTTGGCAACAAATTGTACTGTGCTTTTGTGTGGTTGAACAATGTACATGTCATATATGAAAATAAGAAAGCCTTGTTTTAAAGAATGAAAATCAATGAAACCAAAAACGAGGTATATTTTAAACATTACCAGAAGTGTTTTAAAATACTCTTTCCTGTTTCCTTCTTATTGCCTTTGAATGTAAATCTACAGTGTATATTTCAACAGGGATGAAAGATACTGCTTTAAAAAATTTAGTATCAATATGCAGAATCTAGCTTATGCTCTGACTCTTTTCCATTTCAATTACCACACCATTTGTTGTGGAGATTAATATTTAATTGTTCGCTAGAGAACTCCAGGTTACTATATAATGATACGATTTTCAATAGAATTTGCTATTTTAAATTGTCAACCATGTCTTTCAGAATCTAGTATAAAATAATCCTAGGAAGCAATATTTTTGTCTAGTCTTCTATATGTTTTTCCCCAGGAATTTGAGTTTATTTTCTAGAATGCTTTGGTGGAATTTGTAGAACTTTTGCAATAGAAAGTTCCCTTCTTATTTCTTCATTGCCCTTTTACTGAAACTCCTCTTGCTCATGGACAATATTTTGAGACAACCAAACCAGCAAAGTCCTTTTCCTGAGACTCTCATGCAAGAAGAATGTAAAATTGTTTTGTTAATATCACAGTTATATGTGTCCATGAGGTTATTTTTCATTTCAATTGGCAATGTATGAATGTGTGTGTATATTTGTGTTTAAGAGCGATAAATAATTTAACAATTTTCACACCCTCACTATATTCCAAACTCTGTTCTTTGTATTTATATGCATTAGCTGTAAAATTTTCAAAAGTATCCTATGATGTGGGGATTACTAGTATGCCTATGCTACCAGTTAAGGAATTGGGACGTGGAGAAGTAAAATTATTTACTCACTTAGTTAGGAATGTAGAACTATTTGTTGAACCTCCAGGGCTAACATTTCTTACAACATGTTATTATCTCTTAAGTAGTTTCAGCTCTCAGAATGAGTTTTTTGACTCGAACAATTAAAATTAAGTGAAACCCACAACACTGTCTACAGGCAAACAAAATAAAGCGTATGGATTGATTATTTAAATTAGAATTCATAAATCTTTTTTGTAGAGGACCAGTTAGTAAATATATTAGGCTTTGCAGCTGTAATCGCTGACACAGCTCCTTAGTTCTTTCTTCAAGTGAGAAAGCAGCCATAAATCATACATAAATGAATGTGTGGCTCTGTTCCAATAAAACTTTATCAAAACAGGCAATGAGCTAAATTGGGTCATGGGCCATAGTTGCAGACCTTTAATTTAATCCTTTCGTAGTAGCAGAGATGGTGGTGATGTCACAAATAATTTTCACAATTATTCCTAAAATAATCTGATATAGGGGATATTTTGAAATTTGAAACATTATCCAGAATTATAATGGAATTTATTGGGGAATAGGAATATAGAATGAGATTTAAAATATTAGTAACTAAAACAAAATCAGACATAGAGTAATAAATTTTTGAAGTTAGAAGAAAGATGTGACTCATTTATTCTAAATCTCTTAGTTTTTAGAAGAAGTTTGGTTCCTCTTGGGAATTGAGTTTTGGTGTAAGAAATAAGTTTGCAATCCAAATTTATGTATGTAATTATTTTATATAGCCATCTTGTTTAAACAAAACCATTTATTAAATAAGTCATCTTTTTTCCACTGATATCCAATGCTATCTATAGGACAGTATAAACTAGTTATTCCCTTGTGATACTGTATTAGCTTTCTTTTGCTATTATTTGCTATAACAGATTACCACAAACTTTGTGGCTTAAAACAATAAAAATGTATTATGTGACAGTTCTAGAGGTCAGGAGTCCAAAATGGGTCTCACTGGATTGAAATCGAGGTTTCAGCAGGACTGTGATCCTTTCCAGAGACTCTTGGGCAGAATCCATTTTCTTGCCATTTCCAGGGTCGAGAATCTCCCCACATTTCTTGGCTCAAAATGGTCAGATGGGTCTTTCATATCATATCCTTTTCTATTCTGCCGCCCTCTTCTGTCATTTAAAGATGTTTATGATTACACTGGTTTACCAGATAACCCAGGGTAATCTTCCTATTTTAAGGTCCACTTATTAGCAAACTTAATTCATCTGCAACTTTTACTTCCCCTTGCTATGAGACGTAACATATTCACAGGTTCCAGGGATTAGGATTTGGGTGTCTTTGGCAGGACTTCATTCTGTCTATCACAAACACGTTCATTAATTTATGCCCGATATTTAATGGATTCCTTAATTATTTTGAAGTCCAGTTCTTCCAAAAGAATATATCCCTTTGTTGATTGTGTATAATAATTTTCCCTGAGACATGGTATGCCTTTTTGATTTGTAGTTTAAACTTGGAAAGTTTTCGGCTACTAAATCTCTACATTTTCTTTTTCTATTTCATTAGTTCAATCCTTTTCTTCAGAGCTACCAGTTCTATGTAGGTTGGAATAGATTTGTCTTTTTTATGTCTTTTACCTTCTCTTAAAACCTTTCAAAATGTATTCATTTGTTCTTTTTGCTGCTTTCTAGGTCACTTACTGTTTTTAGCATTTATAATTGTATTTTTCTACTTTTTTCTTTATTTGATGGACTTCAATGTTTCTCCTTATATTATCTTTCCTTTGAGTACTTATATCTCTGCTTTTAGTTTTTGATTGAGCTCGTGATAATATTTTGACAACTATTTTTGGGTTATTTTGTTTGTTTTTGTGGCTGTTGCTTGTCATATTTTTTCTTTTCCTTCTTCCTTTTTTTTTCTTCTGTGTTTGAACAGATCCTATACTGGTTACTTTTCGATTATTGCTCACTTTTGAATGAGGTGAGTCTTTCATATTAAATGAATTTCTCTAACACTATTTGCGGCGGCTTGCTCGGTCGGTAGAGGTGGGGTCTGGCTGCGGACGAGGGGTTGGTCCAGCTCTGGACGAGGGGTCGGTCCCACTTGGGACGAGGGGTCGGTCCGGCAGCAGACGAGGGATCGGTCTCACAGGGGTTGCGCGGTTCGGCTGATGGGGTCGCCCGGAGAAGCAGGCCACGAACTGGGGACAAGGGAGGCCAGGCCCTTGTCGGGGGCTCTCAGGACTGGAGGGCGCACGGCAGAAGAACTACCGCGGAGACAAGGTAAACACGCAAGTCCACTTTACTGAGGGAGAGGCAACAGTTTTATAGGGGCTGGGGAAGGCTGATTGGTTGAAGCCACGCCCCGTTCTGATTGGTTGCCGGCGAAAGGTCAGTGGGCGGTACCAGATGGGGGAGGGGTGGTGGTTAGGGATTGGCTGTCACTGTTGCTGGGGGAAGGGGCAGGGTTTAGGGATTGGTGGCTGCTGTTGCTGGGGTGGAGGGCAGACTGGATTTTTCCGCCCACGCCTGGCTGTTGCTGCTGTCGGGGGAGGGGAAAAGGGCGGGCTGGATTTTTCCGCCCACACCTGGCTGTTGCTGCTGTCGGGGAGGGGAAAAGGGCAGACTGGAATTTTCTGCCCTGCGCCTGCGCAGGGAGAAGGAAGAAGAAGGGTGCCGCCCCACAAGGCATCGGGTGGCGCCATCTGGGAGGAGGGGCGGCCACGGAAGCATGGCTGCCGAGAAGGGGAGACCCGAGGGCACTCTGCGCCCATGCCGAGCTTCCTTCAGGGGTGGCGGTGGGCCCGACCAACCACCCTATTATGGGGGCAGCGGAATTAGGCTTACCGCGGCCGCTCCCCTGCCAGGCCAGCAAACCACACTTCAGCCCGAGGGGTGACCGCAACTATTAAATGAATTTCTCTAACACTAAGTAGTTATTGGATATTCCTCCCACAGGGAGGAACATTCTGGGTTAGCATGAATTCTCCATAATTTACAGTAAAACTTATAACACAGTATCATGTGTGTGTTTTATGTGCATAAATAAAAATTGTTTTAGACTTTATTTCTCTCCATCTAACTGCACAAATATTCAAAATTCAGAGTCTTTCTCTTGTACCTTCAATCACTTAGTGGTACTTATTTGGTAGTAACAATATTCTTTAGTACCAGGTGAACCACCACCAACCATCACTATTATTGTCCAAACAAAAATTAAATGATTTTGTCCTTCAAGGCTAACCCCCTATTTTACAGAACTGTTGTCCTCTGGCTTTGCTTGGGAAGATCTGAAGACATGTTTCCACATTTCCTTTCTAAATCTTCCCATACATATTTTCCCCCCACTGCATCGGAAAGTCCTTATTTTTATATTGTGATTCAAGGGTACATATATCCCTTAATTTCTACAAAAAAAAAAAAAAAAAAAAAAGGACCAGTGGTTTCTTTGAACATTGTTCAACGAATTCATGCAACATTGTTTCATGCCTTCATATCAGTTCTTGTAAACTTCATGATCAAATCACACTCATGATAAATCATGATATTGGGAGTTCCTTATGAATGTCTGAGGCCTCAGTGATGCTACTTCTGTGCATGCTTTTAAGCTCATCATTCTGTATCCTATCCTGTCTTTAACTAAAGTAAAATAATGTTGACTCTGAGTCAGTGTATGATGTCTTGTGAGTTTGATTGAAAATTCTGAATCTCACTTTGTGGTTTTGCATTGACAAACTGTACAAGTGAAGAGTAGTTAAAATACTTTGAATTTGAATTTCTATGCCGTTTCACAGTACCCACCACTCCCTGCTATTTACACCAGGGCTACTTTCTTCACTTTTATTATCTTGAGGGGCTTTGAGTTTACAACCTCTGATTAAGTTTCATACCATTAGTAAATAGCAAAGTCTGCTCTTCAACTTGGGTTTTCTGACTCCAAATTATTCTATATGGAATGAAAGTTATCTTCCATACAATTCCAGGAATAAACAATGTCTTATTGTGTGTAACTAAGTGAAAACTATGCTCTTATTCAAAACCAGAACTTTGTTTTTCTAACCAGACAACTGTATATTCTTCTTACATAATTGCTTCTTCTAATCTTCAATATGTATTCAGTCATGATGATCATAGCTATATCTTTTTTCTCGTAGAGGAGTAATCAAAATAGGATTGCACAAATACCACAACAAAGTTATCTATATTAGTATCATATGCAGAAATAGTATTTTTTAAATTGAGGATTCTTTGTGGAAGCATAATCAGTTCTCTTTTCCTCCATGCAGCATGAGTCTCCACGAATCTCATAAAGAATTTCTACAAGGTTAATGACTGGCAGTGAGGGAGAAAAACATTCTGAATTAACCATAAATAAGAATTCGACTTCTAAGGTATATGTGCAGTTCACTGATGGATCCTAGCTAGGTAAGTCTAGATTAATGTATAGCATTGCATTTGTATTTCATATTTTATGCATTAATGGAGTGATTGCATGTCAAAAACATGTAATCAAATTTAAAAATATTACTTGTGTTTATGTTTTATCATCGTCTTCAAGGCTGTACATTGTTAAAGTCCCAAATATTTTTAAAATTTTCAGGGATTTCACCCGCTGTATGGTAATGAAATTACAAATTGATGCTATGAATCTTTGATCTATCAATTAAAATCTGAAAATCAATTAGAGTTAAGATGGAAGAGGGGAACTGAAACCATTTTTGTGTTTCCCAGAAAACTTTCAAAGTAAAGCAGCATGCTGCTAAGAAAACACTTGTCTTTGAATTAGCTCTATCTGGATTTAGCCTATTTATAAATGATTCCTTTTCACTTCAACAGAGTACTTGAGATTTTTCATATACTTATTAGGATATTCCCCACATTGCTATACTCAAGGGCCTTTTTGCAATGAATTCAACAATAAAGTTTATTTTAAAAATATGCATACACATATATAATACATATTTAATGCCATGCATGTTCATTTTAAAAATTGCAAAATGCATAAAATACAGAGAAGAAAATGAAAAATTTACCTGTAATTCTACCACTCAGAGATAACTATTAACAGTCTTTTATGCATATATTCAAATATCCTTGCTATATAAAAATAGGTTAGATTATACTATGAAGATAAACTAAGCTTGACATCTCGGTGAAGCCACAAATGTCCTGTGACTCTCTAACAAAGCTGTTCTACATCAGATTACCCAGTGATCCAGGTTGTTTCCTTCTTGTGGCTTTGTCATCTCAACATGTAGCCCACTGATAGACATAGCAGGGAAAGAAGATGCATGGAGACTCATACCCAATGTTCTTCTTCATCTCAGAAGTGACATATACTTCAATTCATTGCATTTTGGTCAGGATTATCACCTTACCTTGCCTACCTGCAAGGGGATTGGGCAATGTTGCTGAGCTCATGTCTGTTTATTGAGTAGTGTGTATCTGCCACATTCTAGAAATAGTCAATTTTAACAAAAGTCATCTCATGATCTACATGGTCTTAAATGAACACATGAATAAATATATCTATTTACACCATTTATTCAGGTCCCTATTTTTTTCCCTCTATCTTAGTATAATGAATAACACCTTAATAAACATTCTTTTGCAATAACTGCTGTGGCAGTTTGATATTATTTATCAATTCCGAAAAGAGATATTGATTATATTTATAAACCAATCTCTTCCACTGGGCATGATACTCTTTGATTTATTTAAATTCAAGGCTTCTTGATTAAATCAAGATTAGGACTTTGATTTGACCATGTCATTAGGGCATCTTAAAAGGAAAGAAGAAGACTTGAACCCTCTCAGATATCAGCAGCTATCTTGCTTCAACACATGGCAATAGACTTGGGTGAGGAAGTACCTCTTATGGTATCTTGGGTTGGACTCTTTAGGGTCTTCAAATACCTTCTATAAATCCAACAGATTTCTGGTACTTGAATCAGCACCCTTTTTGGCTAACTAATACAATTGCATTTTAAGCCTCTGAATGTTTTCTTTAGGAAAATTTACAAAAAAGTAATTCCACTTTCAGTAGTCATTAGATCCTAAACAAAACTTTCTGGTGACAGCTTAGGGCATTTTCCATCCATCATCTTGAATAGCATAGCTTGTAAAGGTCATATTTAAGCTCATTCTTCAGCAATCTTTATAAGATTCTGAGAAGTATCAAAGGATACTTATATCCTGAGAAGAATCAAAGAACTTATATCTCCCCTTGCTGAAACTTTGCTTGTCAATTTTCCCAATAAAGCCCATTCCTTAATCCATCTGTGTGAGAACAGAACTACCCTGATCCTGTTGCATTTTCCATTCAAAGGGACTGGAAGAGTAGTTGCTAAAATGGGGACACTAGGATTATAAAGATGTAAAGGCAGGGTCTGACAGTGTGGAAGAGGGTGATGATGAATTATTAACATCTTTATGGGTGTCAGGGAAGGGTGATGGCATATATGTAAGGCACTTGCCTAATCCTTACCAGAGGTTTTCAAATCCCTCATACCCAAAGTTAGGATATTAGCTAAAGACCAATTCAGGATTGACATTGTTTGTTTTCAGCTTTGACTGAATATTAGAATCACCTGGGAAATAAGAAAGTACTAATACCCAGTCCCTACCTCACACAAATTAAATCAAAATCTCTAGTTTGGGGCATGGGCATCAGTATTTTGGGTATTTTTAAAAGGCTTCCCCATTGTTTCTAATATGCAGTCAGTATTGAGCTGAAGTTCTCAACAATATTTGTTGGAGTGAAAAAGCTTGAGTTGAGAGTAGCTTTCTACAGTCTTGAAAACAGGGTCTGATCACTAATAATGGTACTTGTCAGGAACTGTTTTTGACTCTTCATTTTTTTTTTTTCAGCTCATATTTGTGAATACATAATCCTCTCCTCTCTGTATCAGAGTGTGCCCTTAGGAGAGATAGCATTGGCAAAAAACTGTCCCTGTCTATATATAAAGTCACAACCCTAATCCTTCATTGCCAGCCTGAAGCTTTGATTTAGGCTCCTGAATTTAATCTAGTTTTCACCCTGTATCTTTTTTTCCTTAAGCCTTTACCCAATGCAAACCTTGTATGTACTTAGTCTTGTTGTCTTTTGAGTGCCTACTATAGCTTCCTATGACACAGAATTATTTGGGGAGCAAATGTATACTATCCTAGTTGCCTCTTCAAGTTTACTGTTAGCCCTTCTGCACACTGCTCTTTGTCTCAGGGCTCCATCCAACTCTTTCCTGTCTTCTGCCTTCAGGTTTCATTCTGCAGTTAGGACATATCAACAGGAGCCCAGAGGCCAATGAGGTTGGGCTACTCATAGCTTCTGTAATTGCCCTTCTCCATACCCTTCCCTCTCTCCAGGCTCTGGGAACCTAAAGTTGGTCAAGGCCTCCAGTTGTTATAAGCCCTGGCTGACTGCACCACCCCTCATTATGTTTTTTCCCTAAACTACCCCCAATATTTATACATATTCACTTTATTAACCATTCTGATTAACTTAGCTTAAATGTCATTGTTTCCTGCTAATACCCTGTCTCTTACACATATGTAAAATCAATTCATAAACTGAAAGCCATTTGGAAACAAAAGTAGATCGAATAGTATTGTCTCCCCTGAACCTGGTATTAACCTGCTAATCATGAGCTTAGTGGTTCTGCCACTTCCAATAGAAGAAAATATTTAAATTAGATTTTTGTCTTTGATGTTTCAAAATAGTTTCTTGGCTAAATGACAGGTGCTTTGCTTCACATTCTAGAATGGGGCCATTAAACATCTTTCATATAACAAAATTATATAAAGTGATTCAAGAGAATAAAAATACCGCTATATGCAGGAGCTCTGCTTTTGTTAAACTGGCAGTTTGTTCTTTTCATTTAAAAATGATTCTTGTTCACTTAAACTGCTTAAGATTGATAAATCTTAAAAACCTACTCATTTTTCCTGCTGGGCTCTTGGATATGGGTAGAAGTATCACTATTCAGGGTTTCTCAATCCATGTTAGTAGGAAAGGACATCAAATTATATTGGACGTTGTTTATATGTTGAATATCAAAGTCTTTCCCTGGTATGTTTATGTATTAAATGCTAAGAAAATGGCATCTGATTTAGAAAATCAGATATTATCAGTGCAATTATGCATTATACAAAGCATGGTGTGAAAGTTTCCTTTTTAATCATTCACTTATTAACATTATGATCTAATTGAATGAATTGATTGCATGTACTGTTCTTTGAGTCGGTGTACCTATAAAGTGGGAGTGAAAATAATTCATCCTTCTAAGGGTTAGGCCTTTTTAAATTAGACTCAGAATCAGTGACACTCTAACAAAGATCCCCCAAAAAGCAATTATAAAACATTCCTTAAATTTTACTTACTTTATATCTGGAAACTGCCCTCCTAGCCTCCCAATGGAAGGAAAATACAGCAAAACGTCTGCGAGTTCTCCCGCATTCATTGTTTCCAGAAAATCCAGCTTAAGTTCCAATCAGACTGGTTCTCCTGCAGGTGTGCAGAGAAAATAACAGACATGGCTTAGAGAGTCTTATCCACAACCAGATCCCCATTGTGGGGTGGTTGCTGGGAAGGCAGAAAATCTTAGTGGCTTTGCAAAATTAGCAAATTTAAATTAAACAGGCACCCATGGAGACTTTTCTTATTTTTCTTGACTTTCTATTTTCCCACTGTGATTAAAGATCTTATTTTCTCAGTGAAAAAGAGTAACCATAAAATTAGAATGAGCTCTCATATAAACTATTTTTATAAAAGTTTTAAGAAAGGAAAGGGATGCAGAGTTACCTGGTTACAAGGAAAACATTTGATTCATATTGGAAGGTGAGAAGAAAAGGCATTCAATAGGATTTGGTCAGGAAAATTGAGGATGGTTCAAATTTAGTAGTTTCCACTGATACCAGTGAGATGCAGAGGGAACAAGTTAAAGTTTAAAAAGGAGAGGGGAGGCACAGGTGTTGCCCATCAGTGTTTCTGTGGGATGCTGCTTGTGTCTGCTTTGGAGGCTTTGGTCTTTACATTTATTTATAAAGACACAGGGCAAGGAGCATGATCAAGTATTGCCTTGATTATGCTCCTCTTATGCTTAAAATGATCTGCACATTTCCTGAGTTTGTGTTGTATCATACAAGGCTTTAATACAAAAAGTTCTAGTGCTGCTTTGTCGTTCACATTTCCACTTTATAACATTTATATTCCAAAGTAATAATTGCCTCTTTTTAAAAATTTAAACAGTATTAAATGGAACTGTAAATTTAAACAGTATTAAATGGAACCAGAATTTTGTGTGGTCAGCATTTAAGTTTAGAGACTGAGTACCATACTTGAATCCAAGTAAAACTTTATTTCCCTACGTTATGATTCTTCTGTGGTCATTTCCATATTATATTTTTTAAATTACATGCTTAAATGGAAAAAGAAGAACTACTATAGATGTGAGACATACTTAAGATTTCCTTCAATTAATACTTTATCTGTAATAATATGTCTATGTTATCAGAAAACTTAATTATACCATACATATAGTGTAGGGAAATATTTTAGAATGGTTACAAGTGTTGTTATTTCTGATTTCCTGCTGAAAATATGAACAAAATAAAATAAAGTTATTTGTGTGCCCTAATGATTTGAATACAAGTTATTGAAACAGAAAATTCATTTTAAGAGAAAATAATAATCATTTTTCCTTTTTCTGCTAGATGCTACATATTTTGCTGAAGGCTATGTTATGTGGTTCCACATAGTTGCTGAAATCAGCAAAATTAAAAATGCTAATAATTAATTTTACATGCATGATTAAAGAAATTGAGTTCTATAAACCTATAGATTCTAAAAATTAATGAACTGCAGTAAAAGTATGCTTTGCAAGACTGAATAATTTAAAAGAAAGGAATAGTAAAACATAAATAGGCTTCTTCAAACAAGGTTGTTTTCTGAGAATTCCTAGAAGATTTTAAGATTCTATTTAATAATTTTAAGGAAGAATAAGTTATACTTTCTATCAAGATTTTCACTTATAGTCTCTAAGTTTGATGTTAGCAGAAAAAATCTAACTTAATTCCATTATTCTTGCCACTATTATTGAAAATAATATAAATACATTTTTTCAAAATATTTGTCTAATTCATGTATAATCAAATATAACAGCAAAATACAAACATGTAAACATAGCAATATTTTTTTGCAAAGAAAACATGATTTTCCTCTTCTTAATAATTTATTTTATCAAAGCAAGATTGATTTACATCATTTCTTCCTTTTCCTCTCCTATATCTCTAGAGTGTTAAAGGCAAATAAAGCAAAAGTTAATACACTGGATATTTAAATTTAAAAACCCTATTACTGGTTTTAAAACTGCATAATACTATTCAAATAGATATTTTATACTGATTAAATGTATTAGCCAATTTCTTAAATCTTTATTTTTATATGAACCTTTTTCTGATACTTATCCCATTTATGAAGCTAAGGTAGAATTGTTTTTTTCTCTGTGCCCAATATTTGGGTGTTAAGTGCAAAAATGAACTCTGAATACTTTAAACAGTAAAAGGAATTTATTGGCAAAGTCAGTTGGGGTCCTGTTATAGGAATGGCTGGCTGAATATTCTGCTATTTTACTGTACAGACTCTGGTCCCTTACTACCTCAAATCTCTACTCCATGGAAGCCATGATGAATAATCTTTCACTGTCCCTACCTCAGTCACATTGAAAGTACCAGGAAGAAATGTCTGATTGCCTTACTAAGGCTACAAGTCTGTACTGCCACTACCAAGGCATAGGGAGTAGAAGTATCTTCCCCCTTGGCTGCACTGGCCAGTGGTCCTTGTTCCTCATCTATCTTAAAAGGTCTCCTGAACAGAAAGTGTACTGAATGCTCAAGTGCTCAGTGGCTAATTTGATAAGAAGTCAACTGCTGCCCAACATCCACATATCCTTCTTTCTAAACTTAAAGTTCAAGACAATTAGTTATGCTTAAAATAATACTCTTTCTTGTCCAGCTGAAAACACTGTGTACACCCCTGTGAGGAGATAGAGCCCAATATCTTATAAGTTTCTGCTTACAGAATAAGTCAGGGATCTCTGGGGGATATCCCTTCTTCCTTTAATTCTGTAGGAATCCTTATATACATATATAAAATGAAACTCGCACATTACATTATAAACTTAATTACTGTCTACATGTCCTATGCAAAATGGTGGGAGAGAGGGAGACATAAGTATAGCAAATAGGTAAATATGTGTGTATATGTGTGTCTGAATATGAGTAAGAGTATATATAAAGTCTGTATAATATTCCTTTTCCAATATGAGTCAAAGTTCCATTTGCTTTCAGCCACAATTTATATGGGCAAGTTTCTTTATCCAATGGGGGGACACAAATCTGTACTTCTAAGGGCTCTGAGGTTTGGGTGGTCCTCCTGCACAGTTATTATGGTCTTTCATAAACTTAAAAAAATAATAATAAACTTTATATTTTAGAGCAGTTCTAGGTTTATAGAAAGACTGCACAGAAAATAGAGTTCCACAATACCAACCCCTCCACACACATAATTTCCCCAATTATTAACATCTCACATTAGTGTGGTGCATTTGTTACAGTTGATGGATCAAAATTATTATGGTATTAGTAATTGAAGCCCACATTAGAGTTTGGTCTTTTCTATGAACCTTTGTGTTCCATTACACTTTTAAACCCTGGAGGCATTCATATGAAAATTCTTTCAGGAACTTTTTTGTGCCCCATGTTCTCCTCTTATGTAGCTACTTTCTGTTCACCAACATGCTTACAAATAGCATGAGGTGGTAGAAACACGGTGTGGTGTATTGCACAAAATGGGCCCTAATCCCCTTGCCCCCTCCCTGTATGTGTGCCACCTTGCAGCATGAGGCTGCTGCTCCTCCCATTGATAGGTGGAGTCTATTTCTCCACATTCTTGGGTTTAAACTGATCTTAGAACTTGCTTTGACAAGTAAAATATGGAAGAACTAATGGTTTGGAAATCTTAAATCTAGGCTTTCAAGAAGTTCTGAAGCTTCTGCTCTCACATTCTTGCTATCATGAAACTACCCCATGAACAAGCATGAACTAGCCTGCCAGAGGTGCTACATGTAGGAGAACCAAGGAGCCCATCAGACAGCCAGTTCCAACCGTCCTGTATGTTAGTGAGGCTCTATTAGACTCTCCAGCCCTTTTGAGCTGCTGGACCACTGCATCTGCAGGAGTTATCCCAGACAAAACCAGCAGAACGACCCAGCTGACCTAACTTAAATTTCTGGGCCACTGAAATGTGAACAAATAACTGTCATTTTAGGTCAGTTTTCACATGGCTTTTTAATACAGGAATAAGTAGTTGATGCATACTTCTTCCTAATTCTGGAATGTTTCCTTGATATGAGTTCAAATCTCATCTTGACTTTATTTACTTTGAGCCTGGAGAAGGAGTGTAATTTATCTAGTTGGGAAATGTGGAAGGAAATCGGGACTTGCTCAACTCAGCTCTACTTTACTTCCTCTTGGGAACCCCTTGCCTAAAAAGAACAAATTTTCCTCAGGTAGTCCATGCTGCCAATCTCCCTTGTGTCTGCCTTGGTTCACCACTGTTGTGAGAGAGTAGATACATCTCCCTAATTCTGAAGCTGTAGTTCAGTTATCAGGTGTGGTGGCTTTCACACTAAGCTACTTCCTCAAATGTGGCATGTATCAATAGTGAAGGTGATGTTTATTTCTCTATATTTACTCTTCTATCTTCTCAAGTGGTTTAGAACCAAGGAGAAGCCTGGTTTAATAAACTGTGGCTCATTCAAAGATCCCAAAGCTAGATGCTGTAGGACTATGTCGAGTGGCGACACTTATTTTGGGGGTAATTGGCATAAAACTGAACTTCTTCAAGAGATTGTGCTAACAGTCATGATCAATGATGTGACCATGGGCAAATCATGGCCCCTACTAGAGCTCATGGTATGCAGAGAGATGAGCAAACATGTGCAATTTATCTATTTTTAGCTATGGAGACAAGGTAGTGGATATACTGATCATTAATTATACTGGTGGCAGAAAATTAGTGGGGACTTGGTCTAAGGAGGGAGTGATTTTCTTTGGGACTTGGGGACAAGATGGGCAGGTTTGGGGAGGTTGAAAGACTTCCCTTATTACTGTGAGAAAACTGCTCAGGGTTCTGCATAGGCAGGCCAGGACAGAAGGGCATCACTGGGTCTTTAGGGCATCTCCTGTGTGGCCCTTCCACAACTTCATCAACAATGCTAACTGCTGCAGTGGTCTTCAAGCACAGATTTTAAGTGCCTTACTGAAAAGCAGTGAGACAATACAAGGAAAGGTGCAATTTTACTCAAGGTCATAGAGAAGTACTAGTTCTTGGTGCAGCATAAGCACATATGGCTGCTTCTAGAACTTCTATATACCCCATAGCCATAAAATGGGGGGACAGGATGCATATGTGTGTGTATGTTTGTATGAAAACATTCATGCAGGCTTTAAAGTCTTTGGCACTGGGAGCCCTGGCCTATAGACCTGTGGAGTGTCAATAAATGATCTTAACCCTGGTTGAGGGAAAGACTGTCTCTTTTTCCCACTTTTGTCATACATGCTTGTTCACCACAACGGAGCTAGCAACCGGCTGTGGAACTAGAAGTGTAAAAGAAGCAGCAACAACAGTTGCTTCAGGAAAGATATTGGGGACTAAAGCAAACTTACTCTAGGATTAATAAACACTCTCAGCTTGAAGATCCTTGGGCAAGGAGGTATGACATTCTTGGAATAGTCTGTATGCATGCTAGAAGTTCTTTAATTAAACATAAAATTGTATTTGAACTCATTTTTTAAAAATTTCAAATTGGTGAAGTAGGACACGTCAAGGATTCTTCTACACGAACCAGGAAAGACTAATATTGATGTGATATCTTGACTCTAAGAATATGGAACAGATATGAAGGAAGCCTGTAATTATAATACTTAATCATCAAGAACAAGGATCTTACCCTAAGTCTGAAGAGGGCAAACTAAGATTTTGCACAGTTTCTCTTTCTCATGTGTGAAAAATTAAAAAGACAATGTTAATAACAGGCTCCCTCAACCCACTTGCAATTCTTGCTCTGGATACTAAAATTAAAATTTTGCGAATTTCCCTGAGGTCTATTGAGAATTACCTCAATTGCATGCATATACATACCTACTGTGCAATGCTAACACAATTTGCTTCCTTATTTGTTTTTAAACTGTGAAAAATACATCATTTGAGCCCTGAAAAGTGTTAAGCATGCATTTGTATTTTCTTCAGACATTTTCCCTTTATCAGTGACTAGGATTATCTGACTACCAAAAGTAAAAGAGGCAGGCAGTGGAAATGTAATTGACGGTCTTAGAACACCTCAGGCAGCAAGTCAATGAGCATTACTGAGCAAGTACAATTGTTCTGAATGCATTAAAATATATGTTGAGCAAAGTTGGAGAAGAGCTATGTTGTTTTTTCCCCAAAAGCATGTCCCTGCCCAGGAAAGCCTCTTATCTGTACTCACGGCAAATCGCAGGAGGGTTCAGCTGTCACTGTGCTTTGCTTTCTTGAGTCCTGGACCAGTGACCAGGGCTGCCCTGAGCTACAGCACTGGTTTTGTCTTGCAAGATAAGTAATGAATTGTATTGCAGAAGATAGTTTCTTCGATTGCAGCTCACTGGGTTTTGGATAGGGAAGAAAATTGACCTTGTAAATATGGAAATTCTGAAACATAGGCAAGCAGATGTTTCCTTTCTTGTTATTGTTGTGTTCTTGTTGTTTGTTTGTTTTGCAGTGAAAATTCTTCCTTGACTTGGCTACTACTTTCTATCTACTTAGGGAAAGAAAGACTGGGAACTTCAATCTCTGGTCAGGAAGAGAGAAGAAAACAATGGAAGTAAGAGGTAATAAGTGGATTGGACAAATACCAACAGAATGAGTTCTGCTTTTCCCAATCTTTTCTTTTCAGATACATTTTCTCTTTGTACTGAAAAAGATGTGACTAAAAAAATACATAAACATAAAGCCATGAGGCACTGACTTTTCTGTGGATCAAATCTGATATTCACATTAATTTTTTTTACAATATATAAAAAAGTAGATTTCACAAGTAGTAATAAAATTTTGTTTCATTCTCTATATAAAACAGAAATGTTCTGGCTTTTACTGTAGAACTGACTCAAATGTGACTTTTTTTCAGCATCTTAGCACATTCTTGAATAGAAAATAGGAACCAAAGACATATTCAGTTCAATTTGGTCCTTTTAGAGTACTGAACTAGTTTTGAGGCAGAAGGAGAGGCATTCCAGGCCTTGGCAGTCACTGGGCTACATAGCAGACTATGCCAAGTGACAATAACTCTCCTTGCCCACTGTTTACTAATCTAGGGAAGTGAAGGCTTCTTAAGGTAGTCCATTCTTGGAATGAAGAGTGAGTTTGGGAGAAAAAGTTTTAAATGCTTATACACAAAATTAAAAGTCTCCAGACCATGTAAGACACTTCTTTTCTTACATAGATTGTTCATACCTTACCCATCATAAATGGTAGGCACACAAAGGGAAACAGAAAGGATAGGTAAACTGAACATATGTGACCTCTCCTTTTATCTCATGGAGAATATGTATACTTAGAAAGGCCATTAAGAGAAGTAGATTTGTTGTTATAATAAGGGAAGGTAGGATGCTACCTCACACACATACATACACATACACACATCCCAAGGACCGTGGAAGGTACTGTACCTTGTGGAATCATTGGAAAACATCCTGTAGGAAATAATATACAAATTTTGGTGTGGAAGATAAGAATGAAAATAATAAAAGTTACTTTTCATGAGTAATCACTGTTTTAGGATTATATATCACATATAGAAAAGATCATTTTAAACCTTTTTAACACTGAAAAATCATGGCACAGTGGTAGGGATTCTTTTTCCAATTTATAGAACTAATTTTGTTTTTGTCTATCAGATTATATTGAGCGAGCATTAAGCTCTCCTTTTCTTCTTTAGTTCTTTCATCAGTATATAACCTTATGAATGTCTATGTTGAAATGACAGAGCTTGAATTTGTTACTGAGGAAAATTATATTGGATGTGTTTGTCACTTTCTTGTTCCTTGGATCTACTGATAGCTCTTATTTTTATTCTTCTTCTGCCACCCAACCAAAATATACATGCAAAGTTAATTCTACCTCAGTTATTGAAGCAGAATTCACTGGAAGAATAAGAATCAGTGCTTCATATACAGAGGCAAGTTACTCTTCTCAGACCTGGGAAGCAGTGGCCCATGCATCACTTTTGGGGATAAGCTCAAGATTAATTAGTACAAGTCAAATAACAGTATTCCAATATACCACATGGGACATAGCATCAGAAGGTACTTGCCATAAATATGATTTCATTGTCCATTCATGAAAATCCTGGGCTGGGAGATCTGGAAGCAGGAGCTAATTTCCCAATCCCTGATGTTCTATGTATCATTTTACAGTAGGCAATTATAATAGAATTCAGAGCAGTCTGTCCTTTCTAGGTACAACGGAGAACTAGATTTCTGAGCAGGGAATTGAGATAGATATCTAGTCCTTAGACTCAGAAGGTGCTTAGATTCCTGACAGTCTGGTTATCTTGCTTGATCAAATATTAAACTCATTCTCATGTCCACCTGATTGGGGTGGGGTGGGGGAGGGAGCTGAAAGCCTAGGCGTTAAGACAAGCTGAGCTTTGCAGTTCTACAGAAGCTTGTGAAGAAAAGGCAGAGGAAAGAGAGAAGGGTCTGACAATATCTGGCATTTTAATTTGCCCCTCTGGCCACAGGCCATAGGGCCTTTGTAATACTCATTCACCATCCAACCTCTCCAGTTTTCTCCATTCTTACAGAAACAAGGCTTCAGAATGTTATAACACAGTTGAGTCAAAAAGTTTTTAAACATTCACTGTAAACAAGAAGTGAGCATTTGTACACATGGGGAATATGGGAACAATTTGCCAGTTTCTAAGACCAACAATTTTCTGTTGTATATCCATTCAGAGGTGTGTTAATGGTTGACTCCTTTTATGATTCTGTTATAAAGTGATGTTTTGACAAGATGGGAAAGGTGTTGGTGATTATGCATAGGTATCTCTTCTTTGGGCTTGTCACATTTAAAATGAATTTCAGAACATATTAGCAATTAAATAAGTTGGAGATCTACAATCCAAATATATTAAATTTTAGTTTTGAACACATTTTGTTTCTTGATTTATTGTTTCTTGAATTATTCCACAAAAGTAGGTATTGATTGGTGATTGGTTTTCTGATGAAGAAAATAGTAAGGCAAATATATTTTGGAAAAAATCCACAAATTTTATAGATATACTTCATTTGTTTAATTTCATTTACAGACCTGATCACACTGTACCATTAACAAATTAATTAAATGTCTTCCTTTGATCATAATATAAACTCTAGGAAGGCATGTGTTACTAGCTAGAACTTTCAATAAGGCTTGATAGTTACAGTAGTTACTGACTGCTAAGTGAATATTTAATTTCTTTTGCATATTTCCTGTTTATATCTATTGCCTACTTTTTCCCTACAGAGGTGTTTTTCATTTGTTTTATATGAACTTGGAATGATTATTTCTACTTTATTAATAATATTCCTCTGGCTGTTAAATATGTTGCAAGTATTTTTCCCAACTCTTTTCAATTTACCTCTTAACTTTTCAAACACTAGTTTTTAGCTGTGCAAAACATTCTGCGGAAGCTTAACACAAACTCAGCTCCTCAAATTGTTTATAAAATTTTACCTGCTCTAACCTGTTAATACAACTCTACCTCACACTCCAACTATTCATTCTCTTTGCTTTGGCCAAACTGAGAACTTCCTATTAAGAAGTGCTTCTTCCTACTTCTCCAATTAGGTTCTCAAAGGGATTTCTATGCTCTTCTATGTCCCTGCCTGCCTGGCAACAGTGAAAGGTCTAGTGGTAAACAGCTGGACCATTAGGCGAATACCAATCCTACTTGGCATAAATAATTATTCCAAAGTTGAGGAAAGAGCCAGGTGGACCAATTAGAGACATTCCCTGGGAATTTTGAAGTTGGAATAAGAGAGAGTTGATTTTAATTCTTCTTTGGAGGTGAAGTTAGGATGTGAAGAAAGATGCCACCTACTGCCATGCTTGTAGCATGTGGAAGGAGGACTGAGAGAACACAGTAAGCGTAGAGCAGGACTGAGATGGCATTCAGTTCTTGGCTCCAGTTCACCTTAAGGCTCAGTTGCAGAATTCCCTTCCCAACGAAGGTAGTTTTGAGTTTACCTTCAGTCACCACTTGCCATCAATGGGCATGAATATCGATGTCTTTAAATTAGAGTTGGATTTGGTTCAACTGATACAGCTTCCACCTACCATGTGGGAGGTCCAGGGTGCAAACACAGGGCCTCTTGGCCCATGTGGTGAGCTGGCCCACACTTAGTGCTGATGTGAGCAAGGAGTGCTGTGTCACGCAGAGGTGTCCCCCACGTAGGGGAGCCCCATGTGCAAGGACTGCGCCCCACAAGGAAAGCCGACCCATATGAAGGAAGCACAGCCTGCCCAAGAGCAGAGCCGCACACATGGAGATCTGATGCAGCAAGATGATGCAAGATGATGCAACAAAAAGAGACTCAGGTTTCTGGTGCTGCTGACAAGAACGCAAGCAGATACAGAAGACCACACAGTCAATGGGCAGAGAGCAGACGATTGGGGGGGGGGGGCAAGGAAGGGAGAGAAATAACAAATAAATCTTAAAAAAAAAAATTAGAGTCAGAATGACCATGAAACTACCTCAGATGTGAGTGTGGGAAGTTTGCTGAGATTTAGAGTGCTGTTGGGAAGAAGAAACAATCTGGAAGCATTTCTGGATAATTGCCTAAATAAACTCCAGAAGAAAGGAATTTGAATCTTCCTAGGCCAAAAAAAAAAAAGTTTTCATTTCTTTTATCTTTCTAAATAATATTCACTTTTGTAGCTAAATGTTTATTAGTTTTTTTAATATCCACCCCCCCACACACACTAATTTTTAAGCTTCAGATCCCACAAAATCTGGATCCACCCTTGCCTTAAATAGACAAAATGATACTGATGATGATAATGACAATGTTCCCTACAATGACTCTTTGTAAGATATTTATTTGTTTATAAATATTTATTATCTAGTTGTGATAATAAAGCCCATAACTATCCCTGGCTTTGTTTATATTGAAATTATCTTGAGGTACAAAGGCATTCCCCATTTTTTCTCACTTTAAAATACAGTACTATTCTTGTTCCCATTCAACATACTATGGTATGAGATTTGTGGGCTCAAAGAAAGTTTACTAACTAAGCAAAACCTGAATCCTCTAACCAACCAATCCTTTCCCCACTGATTGTATTCAGACAACCAGCACTGCTTACTTTTATAATCACCTTGGTTTTTGAGAGAATTAAAAAATAAACTATTTACAAAAAAGGAAAAAAACCTAACAGGGTGTACATTAAAAAAAAGCTTTAAAAAAGGATTATAAAATTTCATATTATTCCTCTTAAGTTCTGTCAAGAAAGAACACTGATACTCAGTTACAACATGCCTAGTGCCTGCTGTGGAAGTTTTTGGTCATGTGAAGGAAGGATTAAAGACCCACTGCTTATGCTATTGACCAGGTAATTTAGATCAGTTCTCCAGCCTTTCCCTACTAGTGACAAGGGTGCTCTGACAGATGACCTGCTTGCTTGTGCCAATAGCGTCTCTGAATTTTCCTGTCTGTGTAGTTGCTCTGCACCAGTGCCTTTTATTCATTAACTATTCTCTCCTGTCTAGTTTGGGAGGAGCCAAGCTAAAGCTCACAAGATGTTCTGATCTTTCATATCCAGATCCTTTTATTTTTTTCTTTTGTGTATTAAATACACTTGAAAATGAATATTCAATCTATCAACTTTTGGTAGTCAGAGTGCTAGCTAGAGACTTCATGCCAGTGATTAGCCTGAAATTTGTGTCTTATCAAATGTAGTTCAAGGTTTTGAGTGTTTGTAAGTGAAAACAATTTGAAGAGTGGGGAATTAAAACAAGATATTTTTTAAATTAAACTTTTTTATTTTGTGGTAATTACAGATTCACAGGCAGTGTAAGAAATAACCAAAGAGATCTCACTCATCCTCTGCCTAGTTTCCCCCAATGGTAACATCTTGCAAAACTATAGTAAAATATGACAACCAGTTTATTGGCATTGATGCAGCCGAGATACAACTACTTTCTTTCTACTATCTATTTCCTAATACTTGGCAAGCTCTAACCAGTTCTCTGTGTATACAGTTTTGTCATTTAAAGAATGTGGTATAAATAGAATCATAGACTATATAAACTTTGGGGATTTTTTTTTTTTCACTCAGTCTAATTCTCTGATGACTGATCCAGGTTGTGTAACAATAGTTTGTTACTTTTCATTGCTAAGTAGTATTCCGTGGTATGGATATACAGCCCTTTGTCTAACCATTCATTCATTGAAGGGCATCTGGGTTGTTTCCAGCTTTTGACTATTACTAATAAAGCTGCCATAAACATTCATTACAGGCTTTTGTGTGAATGTAAGTCTTCACTTCTTTGGGATAAATGCTGCATTAGTCAGCTGAAAAATACCAGAAATTGGTTGGTTTTTATAAAGGGTATTTATTTGAGGTCAAGACTTACAGTTACCAGGTCATAAACATAAATTACTTCCCTCATCAAAGTCTGTCATCACATGTTGGAGCAAGATGGCTGCTGATGTCTGCAAAGGTTCAAGCTTTCTGGGTTCTTCTCTTCCTAGAACTCATTTCTCTCTGGGCTCACCTGCTCTGCTCTCTCCCGTGTGTTACTTACCTGGCTCCAGGTCAAAGCTCCAACCTCCCTTCTCTATGCGGTTTCTCTGTGAATCCCCAGCCTCGAAGGGAGAGGGGACTCAACATCCTAATGATGTGGCCCAATTAAAGCCCTAATCATAATTTAATCAAGTGAAAGCGAAACATCTGAATTCAAAATAATCTTATATGGCCAGAGGAGCAAATCAATTTACAAACTTAATCCAACAACTATTGTTGAAGTTCATATTTTGAAATGCCAAACTGCACAAATGCCCAACTGTGAATTTGCCAGGTTGCACAATAATTGTGCATTTGATTTCTTAAGAGTATGATAAATTGTTTTCCCAAGTGTTTTTGTCATTTCACATTCCCACAAAAAATGTATGAGTGATTGAGTCCTTCTGCATTCTTACCAGCATTTCATGTTGTCACTATTTTATATTTTAGCCATTCTGATAGGTGTGTAGTGATATTCCATATAGTTTTAATTCACTTTTCCCTAATTACTAATTATGTTGAAACGTTTTTCATGTTCTTATTTGCTATCTGTATATCTTCTTCAGTGATAAAGCTCTTCATAACTTTTACCCATTTTCTAAATGGATTGCTTAGTTTTTACTGTTGAGTTCTGAGCATCTTTTAAATATATTCTAGAAAATAATACCCTGTGGATATGAACCCATTGCAAATAGGATTTCTTAAAGATGTTATTTTTTCACTAAGATGTGACCCAAGTGAGAGAGGGTGGTCCTTCAGCCAGATTACTGGAATCTTTTATAAACTGAAGAAACTCAGACATAGAGAGAGCTAGGGGGATGAATCAGAAGTCAGAAGTCAGCAGAATCCAGAAGAGAAAGGAGGCCTTGCCATGAGTCTGGATGTCAAGTAACCTCAAGGACTGCTGACAAGCCAGGACCAGAGCTCTAGGGAACCTGGAAGGCAAGCCTTCTAGCCTCCGAAATTGAGACAGTAAGTTCCCTTTGCTTAAGGCAATCAGTTAGTGATACTTGTGATAGCAGCTCTGGAAAGAACTAAAGCAACATGGTTATTTTTGTTTGTTTGTTTTGTTTTTATTCAAATCTATTCATCACTTTTACCAAGAGTAAGGCAGATAGATTGTATTAGTCTGCCAAAGGGGTGCTGACATAAACTACAAGAAATCTGTGGGCTTTTATAAAGGTTATTTATTGGGGTAAAAGCTTGCAGTTATAAGGCCCTAGAGAGTCCAACTCAAGGTTACTTTCTCATCAAAGCCAGTTGCTGTGTGTTGAAACACGGTGGTTGCTGATATCTGCCTGATCCCTCTGGGCTTCTAGGCCTCACTCTCCAGGTCAAGGCTCGTCTCTCAAGGTCTCCTCTCTGTCCTGACATGGGGCTCGTTTCTTTCCAGGCTTTCTATATCAGTCTCAGCTCCCTGCCTGGGCTGGATCGAAAGTGACCAAGTTTGCTTCTCTTTCATGTATGGAGCTCTCTCTTCTCTCATGTGTAGTCTTGAGTGAGTGTGCATTTATATCAGCCCACCGAGGGGGTAGGGGCTCAACCCTGGGTCACACCCTCCTGAAGTGGTCAAATCAAAAGTCCTAAACTGATTTTATCAAGTAAATGTAAATCCTTTGAATTTAATACAAAGGATAGCACACCCAGAGGAATAGATTAGTTTACAAACATAATCTTTCTCTTTTTGGAATTCATAAATAATCTCAAACTGCCACATGGATTTCAATAGGAACATTTATATTATACTTAGTATTTAACATATCTGAAGGTTAGCAAAGTTGATACAGACATTTTAGTCTCATGGCCCATTTGAATTCAATGATTAAACTGATATTAAAAATATCAACATGAACATGAAATATTTATTTCATGAATTTTTTTTTAAATGTAGTCAGTGACAGATGAGATGGAGTAAGGCAAATAGAAAGATGAAATATTTCATTTTTTAATGTCTTATGAGTGAAACTGTTGATAAAGAGAAACAAATTTATGTGTGGACTAGTTTAAAATCAATGATTTTTAGTCTACTTTCTGTTGGGCAGTGTTATCTTGTCCTATTATTCATAGTATTGTCTATTTTCTGAATGAAAATCATATTAAATTTTTGATGATGTTCTGTGTGATCCTCTTGTTTTCCTATCTGACTATAAAGCCAAAACATGGTACATTCAAAAGCACTACTTTCAAAATAAAATACAAAACAAACAAAAAAATCCAATTAAAATAATTTTATATACATGAAAGGAAAATCTTCTACATTATGATCAATTTATTGCTGACAATATAGTGACAAAAATTAAATCTGCAATATAATGCAAAGTGACTTCTCTTGACAGTATTCATGAACAGGTTTTATTTTTCTGAAATGATAACCCAATCATTGGCTCTCAGAAATACATTATTGGCATAGGGAGAACGAGAATGAAAAAAGCATACAAAGCCATGGTGGATAATTTTAAATCAAGCCTAAGAGAAATGTTTGTTTCACTTACTTTTAATGGCTAAACCTAATTTTTTATTGAAAAATAGAGGAATTTAAGGTTCAAGTTAGCAATATAATAAAATCTATATCCATTTTATGTATATGTATTTAGCATTTCCCAGTATCTTTTTTTTCTGTGATTTATGTGTAGACTAGCTCCTTATTTACTTATTTATGGCACCATGAAAATAGAGGATAGTACTGTATTCATATGTTCGCCAAGCCTATGATTATCATTTTATGATATTCTGTAGATTTTACTTTGCTCTGTTACATAATTAGTGCGCTTTGATGAAATGTAATAGACATAAGTAAAAATGATATAAAACCAGATGAAATGAACACCTGCTCGAGGCCACCTAACAATATTATCTTCAAGGTGACCCAATGTAATCACTGCCTACACAAAGATTTTTATTAGTTCCCATATTATTAGCAAAGGTGTAAATAATTATATGGTAAATATTGGCTCATCATGGATAACAATAGACTAATAAAGTGTGTCAATGATTCATTTGTCTTTTCGAAGTGCACATATTATGGGAACACTTCAGAAATTCTGAATTCCATTCTTCAATATGCCATTTAACAAATGAGTGAGTTAGAGTAATTTAATACAGTTCTTTAAAAGACCAGTTTTCCTTTGAAGAGTAAAACTTAAAAATATTACTTCCTAATACTGAGTACTCTAGAAACGAGATCCTGGGGTTATAAACTTATGTGCTAACATTTTATTATAAACCCAAGTGAGTGAGTAGCAAACTCAAGGGAGCAAGAGTGAGCGAATAAGGGAAGTGAGACAGGAAAGCAGGGCAAGCAAATATAAAGGGGCGCATTAACAAGCTGGTTGCCACTTTGCAACAAGAGCTCATCCTTAAACTCCCATCTCGCCCTCATCTCTCAAAGGTTAAAGTGTTCTCCCGAGAGGGTAAATTTCCTTGCATTTTCAAGATACATTATCCAGGCTTCCAGGCAACTTCTGGGTAAGTGTGCGCATGCTGGACCCAGACTTGGTGCAGACTTGGCTCACAGGTGCAGAGGAGAGTCCTATGTGGTAGTCGGCATTATATGAGCTGTAGAGGTGGCTGTAGCAACCTGTCCCCCACAGCAGGACAATGTACCTACAGCCTAAGTGGCTGAGAGCCACTGTGTTGAGGTTAGAAAAAACTTAACCAGAGAGATTTAGATTGATGCATAACTGAGTTGATTATAATCACGTTTCCCCACATTTCTTTCCTCTATTTAGGATTTCCTGTCATCATCCAAAGAATAGTGTATTTGATAAAATAGTCTTGAATGTTGTTGTTTTCAAAATTTTAGGGAATTTTAGTTAAAAAAATATGTCCAGTTAGTTAATCTTTAGTCTTCAGGACCTTCAAGAAGGGGGATTTGTGGGGTTTCCTTTCAATTGAAGTCATTGAAGATTAATGACTAGAAACGGAATTGCGAGTCCCAGTAAATGTCTATTAATAAGTCATGTCTAAAGGGAATTCCTAACAACCACCTGAAATCGGCCCAGATATCCATGTGATCCAAGACAGGAGAAGTTAGTATGTGTGTATCTGTCAGGATGGTGATAATTATGAATTCATTTTGTGAATCCCAGATTTCAAAATTTGCTCTTTTGTGCAAAAGAAGTGAATTTTTATATTGTTCAGCTACCGTCTCCATACATATATTCAAAGGATGGATGTGTAGTCTTCATTATTGTTTCTAGGTTGTGGCTACTATTAAAGAGTAAATCTTAAACAACAAGAAAGGAGAAGTCAAAGTATATCTGAACATGTTTTTCCACAATGAGAAGGGTCTAAAATATCCAGGAGACTGCTTATGAGAGAATAAGATGGCTCCTCTATATGTGTGTAGGTGGTATGAAAGGAGGAGAAACCAAGAAATGTGTTCAGAAAAGTGTATCACTCATGGGGACTAAACCATAAGTTTTGGAGTACCAAACATATGCACAAAGCAGTTTTACTAAATTTATTTGCTTTATGTGAATTTACATTTGGTAATTTTATATTTTTGTTGCTGATTGGAGAGCTAGGTTTAATGTACAATAAAGGCAGTTTTGTCTATACTTAGTGAAAAGGGAATCAAAATTCAAAGACTTGAAAAGAAAAATGAAAATTACCATATTTGAAACACTTTACTTATTCTCACATGAAATGGTGGCTTTAACAAGCTAGGCAGTTCCTCTACAAAAAATAAAAAGGCTCTACTATTGAAATTAATTTAAAAAAAATAGTTTGAATGCACATCCCTAATGCGTCTCTGTTGAAGCCTGAGAGGCTCCAACAAATAGCTCCCCCTTTCTTTGCCTTAATTTAGAACCAACTGAAAGAGACTAAGGAAGGTAAAAATATCACTCATGTTATGGGTGAATGCAGGTATAGAGAATTGACTGTAGGCACAGGAGCTCTGTGGGTTTACTCATGCTTCACCTGGAATTCTACAGGGCTCCCCTAGTGGGGGCTGTTCCTTTAAAGTTTAATAAAAGTGAAGCAGAATGTATATTTCCTATAAGACAGCCTGTTTCTGAAGAGAAAGTGTTGAAAAAGGAGTGGGCTGTGCAAGTCTACTTCTTTTTCCCCAAATCTATTTGGGTAGAAGTAAGTCAGAAGGTTGAGAGATTCTAACTGAATCTCTTACTTCTGACTGGCAACAAAGGGGAGTGTCTGTGTTGGTGCATGTGTTTAATTAATGAAAATGAACTCCTAAAGTTTTCATTATTTAAGCTTATGGAACTTAAATTAAGCATTTTATGCTGATAAACCAGGTTACACACAAAATTAGAATTGAAGCCTCTCTTCTCTAATGGGTTATAATGACAGACATATCCTGGAAGATGTTGCCTTGGTGAGGCTTAATCATAAAATAAAATTCTCCAAATTTTCACTATGAAAGCATTTATGGGACTTTGTGGACCACTTCAGAAAAAGAATTTAATTGACTCTGATCTCATCTGTAATAATAGGGTTAGTATTCATTCACCTCTGTGGCCAAGATCATACTTTACAGCAGTTAATGTGACTGGTTATGGGAGTAGACATGGCCAGCAATACCTTGTTTAGTTTTCAGAAGTATGGCAATCCTTTTCTAAGGGAGACATGGTACATTAATTATTCCAAACCACTAAATTGGGCTTAGTTGGCAGAATCATCTATTATTTACTCCTTTAATGACAGGAATTATGCAGAATGTATGATATCAAAAGCCAGATTTTGGGACTTCACCCCAATGTAGCACACACACAGCAGGAAAGCTGTAAGGAAATGGATATACAGAAAGGTTAATGATTTGCTGAAGGTTATACCGCTAAAATGTGGCAGAGACAGTATTTGAATTAGAAAAATCTGATTTCACCAAAGGACTCTATTGTACTGCACCACAGCAGGAGCAGCAGGGGACAGTGCTCTCAGGTGAATTAATTAAAAGGATTTACCATATAGCTGATGAATCTTCATGGGAGCCATGGGAGATAGAGCAAGTTTAAATTCCACTGGTTATACAATAGCTTACAAAAACTGATACTTTCTGGGTGGCATAAGACATCCCCTGAGAAAATCTCCCCAGAGATTCAGTGAATATAATGAGAAATCCCACTAGCTTAGAACTTAGGAGAGAAAGAGGAGAAGGATTCCACAAATGATGAATTGAAGAAAGAGAGAGATATCAGGTGGGAAACTTCTGCCCTGGACCCACTAGTCCACTTCCTCTCCCTCAATTGGTCTTGCACAGCTTGGTAGTTGCTCAGAGACAGTGGTCCAGATCCTTCCTACTTCCCATCAATGACACAGACTATATCCCACAGCAGTGCGAATTACACACATATTCAGGCACAGGGACCCAAGATGACAGAGACCCAGGGTGGAACACAAGCTTCTAGGTCATGGTGTCATGGTGCATGTTGCATACAAAGGAGCCCTCAGGAGGAAAAGAGAGAGATGGAGTGAGAGAGAGAGAGAGAGACAGACAGACAGACAGACAGACATACAACAGACAGAGAGAGAGACAGAAAGAGAGACAGAGAGAAAGAGAATGGTAAAACTGCAGGTGGAACGTGCTGTGTTCACTCAATCCAGTTGCTGTTGATTGGCCACCGAAATGCAAAACAGATTTTTCTCAAGTGACCCACCTTTCTGGATTGACCCCTTCTGGTGACTTGACCTCATCTGGTGCCTTCTTTCTGTAGTGTTTCTATACACTAGTAATGAACAATCTGAAGAAGAAATCAAGAAAAACTCCATTCACCACAGCGACTAAATGAATCAAACATCTATGTTAAATTTAACCACAGATGTAAAGAACTTGTCCATAGAAAATGACAAAACATTGCTAAAAGAAATCAAAGAAGGCCTAAATAAATAGAGGGCCATTCCATGCTCATGGATTGGAAGACTAAGTGTTGTTAAGATGTGGATTCTACCAAAATTGATTTACAGATTCAATATATTACTAAAAAATTCCTTATTTTCAGAAATAGGAAAGCTAATTATCACATTTATTTGGAAGGGGCCCTGAATGGCCAAAAAATTCTTGAAAATGCAGAACAAAATTGGAGGACTCACACTCCCTGACTTTAAAGCACATTACAAAGCTTCAGTGGTCAAAGTAGAGTTGTATTGACACAAACATGGACCTATTGACTAATACAATTAAATTGAGTGTTCAGAAACAGACCCTTATATCTTTGGCCAACTGATTTTTGACAAGGCTGTCAAGTCCATTCAGTAGGGAAAGAATAGTCTCTTCAAAAATGGTGCTGAGAGAACGGAATATTCATATGCCAAAGAATGAAAGACAACTCTTATCTCTTTTACAAAAATTAATTCAAAATGTATCAAAGACCTAAATGTAAGAATCAGGACTATAAAACTCCCAGACAAAATTGTAGGGAAGTATCTTCAGTATCTTTTGTTGGACAATGGTTTCTTAGACTTTACACCCAGATTGTAAGCAACAAAAGAAATAAATGAATAAATGGGACTTACGCAAATTTAAAAACTTTTGTGCATTAAAAGTCTTTATCGTGAAAGTGAAAAGACAACCTACTCAGTAGGAGAAAATAATTGGAAACCACTTATCTGATAAGGGTTTAATAGTCAGAATATATAAAGAAATCCTACAAGTCAGCAATTAAAAACTCACAACCAAATTGAAAAATGATCAAAATATTTAAATAGACATTCTCCAAAACAGATATACAAATGGTTAAAAAGCTCAGGAAAATATAGTCAGCATCACTAGGTATTAAGGAAGTGCAAATTAAAACCACAACAAGATATCATTTCATACTCACTGTAATGGCTGCTATTAAAAAAACAGAAAACTATTTAATACAAGTGATGGAGAGGATGTGGGTAAATCAGAACACTCATTTATTGCTGGTTGGAATTTAAAATGGTGCAGCTGCTGTGTAAGACAGTTTAGCAGTTCCTCAGGAAGCTAAGTATAGATTTACCACGTGACCCAGAAATCCCACTAATAGGGTTATATCCAGAAAAACTGAAAACAGGGACTCAAACAGATATTTACACGCTGATGTTCATAGCAACATTAATCACAAATGCCAAAAGATGGAAGGAGCCCAAGAGCCCATCGACCAATGAATGGATAAACAAAATGTGTTTTACACATACAACGGATTACTATTCAGCTGTATAAAGGAATGAAGTCATGATACATATGACAGTATGGATGAATCTAAGGACATTATGGAGTAATATAAGCCAGATATGAAAGAACAAATATTTTATGATCTCTATTATATGAACTGATTATAATAAGCAAATTCATAGAGTTAGAATCTATAATATTGCTTACCAGGGGATATATTGACATTAGAGAAAGGGAGTTAATGTTTAATTTGTACAGAATTTCTATTTAGGTTGAATACAAAGGTTGGGAAATGAATGGTAGTGTTGGCAGCATGTTATTGTGAGTCAAACTGACAGCACCAAAGTATGTATGTGAATGTAGTTAAAAGGAGAAACTTTAGGTGGTAAATGTTAGTAGAATAAAAATAAAAAGTAAAAGATAAACCTTATTGTAGATGAACTATAGTTAACAGTAAAAGTGTATGAATGTACTTTCATGAATTATAACAAATGCTTGACACTAATACAAGGTGTTGATAATGGGGTGGTATATGGAAAAAATACACTTAATTTAAATTATGGACAATAGTTAATAGTACTGTTTTAGTAATTTTTCATCAATTATAACAAAGATAAGTGCTATGAAAAAATAAGTACAATTACAAAAAAAGTGCTAGTATAAATTGTAACAATTGTTCTACAAGGTGTACAAGGTGGTGAGGAGGTGTATGGGAATCTTGTATTTTATGTATGATTGGTCTGTAAACCCACGATTTCTCTAAAAAAATTTCAAAACAAGATTTTGCATGTTTGTTTGTTTGCCAAACTGCAAAGTCTATTTTTCCCTGACCCATCATCAAATTAATTATATGCAAATATATTCTGTTCTCTGATAAGGCATAATTTTTAAGTTCTTTTTAAGAGTTTGGCATTCAAACATTCCAATTGATATGGAAACTTTTCTTTTGATCACTTATTTACTTTCTTTACAAATCTGTGAAAAGAGACTTAATGTACCTTCATGAGACTCTAACATTCATTTCCCTTAATGTCTGCGACAGTTTGCTCGGTCGGTAGAGGAGGGGTCTGGCTGCGGACGAGGGGTCGGTCCCACTTGAGACGAGCGGTCGGTCCGGCAGCAGACGAGGGGTCAGTCTCACAGGGGTTGCGCGGTTCGGCTGACGGGGTCGCCCGGCGAAGCCGGCGACGAAGGGGTCGCCCGGAGAAGCAGGCGACGAACTGGGGACAAGGGAGGCCAGGCCCTTGTCGGGGGCTCTCAGGATTGGAGGGCGCACGGCAGAAGAACTACCGCGGAGACAAGGTAAACACGCAAGTCCACTTTATTGAGGGAGAGGCAACAGTTTTATAGGGGCTGGGGAAGGCTGATTGGTCGAAGCCACACCCTGCTCTGATTGGTTGCCGGAGAAAGGTCAGTGGGAGGTGCTGGACGGGGGAGGGGTGGTGGTTAGGGATTGGCTGTCGCTGTTGCTGGGGGAAGGGGCAGGGTTTAGGGATTGGTGGCTGCTGTTGCTGGGGTGGAGGGCAGACTGGAGTTTCCTGCCCACGCCTGGCTGTTCCTGCTGTCAGGGGGAGGGAAAAGGGCAGACTGGATTTTTCCACCCACGCCTGGCCGTTGCTGCTGTCAGGGGAGGGGAAAAGGGCAGACTGGATTTTTCTGCCCACGCCTGGCTGTTGCTGCTGTCGGGGGGAGGGAAAAGGGCAGACTGGATTTTTCCGCCCTGCGCCTGCGCAGGGAGAAAGAAGAAGAAGGGTGCCGCCCCACAGGCATCGTGTGGCGCCATCCGGAAGGAGGGGCGGCGGCGGAAGCATGGCTGCCGAGAAGGGGAGACCCGAGGGCACTCTGCGCCCATGCCGAGCTTCGTTCAGGGGTGGTGGTGGGCCCGACCAACCACCCTATTATGGGGGCAGCAGAATTAGGCCTACCGCGGCCGCTCCCCCGCCAGGCCAGCAAACCACACTTCAGCCCGAGGGGTGACCGCAAATGTCATTTGACATCAAAGTCTAAAGTTCTTGTATTCTCCCAACAGATTAGTTATACAGTTATTTACTGTTTAAATTTCTTCAAACAGGATTCAGGTTTTAATTTCTTCTGTTCAGTGCCTCTTTTGGTATGAAGCGTGAAGAGATACCAGATTAATTTAATTTTGCTTCTTTTTATTACACTATGTATACACTTGGTTGCAATCCCAGTTTGATCCCTGTAAACCCCTCAAGGCTGATTCTCAGGACTCACAGCTCTGTAGAATCATCTTGTCACATTCAATGTTTTAACTTGTTCACTTTTCTCAAACCTTTCATCTATGATGTGATCCAGAGTTTACAAAAAGATAAATATTTTTGGGAAGTGAGGGTTTTGCTTTGTACTTGATTGTATATGGCAGTTGTCTGTTTACACGTAAATGTTTTGACAAGAATAGAGTTGCCATCAGTCATCATGGAAAAAAATCTCTTCAAATAGAAATGAGAGGAATGTTTTTATTGTCCATGTACAGTTTAAAAAAGAGTCTATCCCTAGTAATCAAGTTACAGGGTTTTGACTTCATAACTAAATAGGACCAGACAGGGATTTTTGAGGGCTTTTAAAAGTATGGGAGATATGCCTATAATATAATTAATATAAAACAATAGATACATTCAAGTTTGGGTTTCAATTTTCAATAAAATCATTTCAGGAATTTAGGCTTTTCATTGTTGTTATTCTCTTTCAACTATCTTTTGCAAATTTCTTTTTTGAAATTACCTTCAAAGATTCCTTTGGAAAAGAATCCATGATTGCACACATATAAAGTAAATGAGATATTGTGGCCATGTTTGGCAGATAAATCATATTATTAAGTTGCTCAATGTCATTTTCAACTTGACATTATCTTATACCACATAAGTATAAGTGAGCCAAAGGGTCCTGATGCAAAGTACCAGAAGTCTTTTGGCTTTTATAAAGGGTATTTATTTGGGGTAGAAGCTTACACTTACCAGGCCATAAAGCATAAGTTACTTCTCTCACCAACGTCTGTTGTCACATGTTGGAGCAAGATGACTGCCAACATCTGCAAGGGTTGAGACTTCCTCTTCCTCTTAAAGCTGTATAGTCCCAGCTTCTTCCAATCTCAGCTCTAGGCCAGGGTAAGTCTTGTCTCTTGTCTCTCTCCTGAGGCTTGTTTCTTTCTGGGCTCAGCTGCTCTGCTCTTTACACAAAGCCAGCTGTAAACTATCAGGCGAATGGCTGTCTCTCTTCCTGGGCCCATGCTGTGTCTATTGGAGCCTTCTCTCTCCTCACATATCTGCTTCTCCGTGTATTTACTTCCCAGGGTTCCAGCATCCAAAACTCCAACTAACTCCTCCACTATGTACTTTTCTCTGTGAGTCCACACCCCTTGTCCTACTGACGTGGCCCAATCAGAGTCTTAATCATGATTTAATTAAGTGAAAGTGAAACCTTTGAAAGTAATATAATCAAATATGCCCAGAGAAACAGACCAGTTTAAAAACACAATCTGATATCTATTTTTGGAATTCTTAATCAATACCAAACTACTACAGTCTGCTTGCCAAAGTCAATGCAAACTTTTCCATACTAGTTCTTATTGACCTTTCTGGGATATTACCTGACTCCTCTACCTCTGCCTATCCTTTAAACATTCTTTTTTTAATTTATACTCTTCGTCCTCTTCTCTTCACATTTATTCCAGAGAGCTTTTTGATTCCATGACTTCAGTTGCTATTGACAAGAAGGTATCTTCCAAAGCTGTATATTCAGCCTAAAAGCTTTCCACAGAGCTCCAGATACTTACACGTATTTTCCTGAGGGTTCCAGGGCGCATTTGAATTAAACGGAATTAAAAAGCTCCCAAAATGAAGCTATCTTCTCCTCCCTCAAAATTATTTCTATTTATTTCCACATGTTTTAAAGGAATCATTAATCACCTATTTTGTAAGTCTGAACTTACTCAAAACCAATGATTCTCCAAATTTTAGCAATTCTAACTTTTATATATCTCTACAATTTTGCTCCTCTTTTCAATTTCCAATAAAAGGTCATGAATAAGGGAGGAAAGAGTATTGTCACAAAGAAAAGAATAAAAATAAGTACCTGTAAATAATACAACTTATCTGGAAAGTAAACAAATAAAGATTGTTTTTGCTATAATTAGCAAAATTAATTTTGCACTTATCAATTAATACCTTGTGCTGTATTTATTTAAGCTTATAATCTACCTCTCATGTTACATCGATCTTAATATTATTTTAGTTCTCATAACGCCTTATTACCAAGATTCTATCTATTTTAGTGTTTGTTTCTTTCACAGTATGGCACTTGTGTCCACTCTGGTCAACTAAATTTTACTTATATGATGATTTCATCATGTTCCTATAGCTAATTTTATTTGCCACATCTAAGGAGTAAACTATAGTTAATTGCTTTTTGACAAATGACTTACTTGATTCAAACACCCAGGGTAAACCTGTCTACTTATTTAAAGACAGAATCTAGGACTCCAGCAAAAGGCCACAAAAACTTTAAATAGTTCTAGATGATAACAAAATGGCAGAATGGTTAATTTCATGCTCCAAAGTGGCTTGATGCTCTTCCAACCTCAAATACAAGTGAACTGGGTCTTTTTAATCAGGACCTTCTGATCTTAGCTATTATTTCTTTATATATGGGTTTTAGACTTAGGAAACATATTTTATCCATTTTTGTATGTGAAAATTTCATTTATATTTCCAACTTTTAAGTATTAAACCAGTGAGAACATAGTGGATTTTAGTATTAGAAAGAGCAAAACACAACTTGCCACCATTTCTATGGTCAGGATCTCTAGCCTGGACATGGCGATTTCCTTCCATCATGTGATTCTTTAGAGACAGCTCTCATCATTCTTGGCTTCCATTATTATAATAGTGAATCCTCAAACATAACTCCTTGTTTTAACACTAGTAATCTTAAACAGCCTCTGTGACATATACACTAAAGCTCTCATAATGCCTTATTAATTTAAACTCAAGTGGATACCTTGAGATCTCAGTAAAGAAGTGGGGGGGGGGGGTTGTGATCATTTTAAAATAAATGTCATATGAATTACTTTTAAAGTTATATATGTTATTGAATGATAACTGACCTGTAAGAAACTCTCAGAGAGTGAAGGAAACTACTTTTTTTTGTAATAGAAAGAGTATTGACCTTTTCTCTTGGTGTTTCTGCATCTTTTAATTCTTTTTCTCACAACATGAAATGGTAAGAAACAAAATATTTATTTTGTTAGTATGTTTTAGAAAGTGGACCTCAGGCAGTCTTCAAGTCTAGGCTTGCCATGAAATGCTCGGGTAAATGTAAGCCTTAATTTCACTTGGTCTTGTGGTAAATACTCAATAATGGACCAGGGTTGTTTTATAGTCATTATCTGTACCTGATGTATTGGCAAGCATATCACTGAAGTCATCTGAAGAATCAGGGTAGAGGGTGGATAGGAATATATGTAAAACCCAAAGATATTGTCAAAGGGAATGAAGAACACTGACAAAATCTTCACATTACCCACGTGGTTCCCATTGGGAGACTTGTGGGATCTGGGAAGCTACATCTCCCTCTGGGGTTGTGGTGAGTCTCTTTTTTCAATCATCTTCATATTCTTTGAAATTAAAGAAACTTTAAATCTTCTGTAAGGTCTGTTAGTGTCTCTGTCAATCACATTGCCTTAAGATCTTTTATAAAATTTACACTTTAGGAGATATAGGATAATTCATAAAAATTCATTTTTTAAGCAGTGTCTGCTGTTAAATTACAACTGCATTTGACAGCTAATTATTTTATCAAGAAGTGAATGGCTTAAATAAATGTTTTTATTGAAGTGACATGCAATTGAGAATATAATTTATGGAGCATAGTTTCACAATTTACAGCTTTATAGAAGAATGTAACTGTCTTGAAAAAATCAAGATGGCAGGAAAGAGAATCAAACATATTTATGGAAAAACAAAAGGAGATGCCAGGTTTATGGGGTTTCCTACTACCAGTAAATGTTGCTGTTTAACTGCAAATTTTATCTTTGGGGGTTAACCTGGTTGTATTCCTGCTGATTTTCCAAATAGTCCTCTTTGAAATTTTTCCCCTTCAAGTGCCTTGTCAGTTATTGCCCACCAATTGCGCTCATTTCAGAGCCAACTGCAGGTAATGAGATGCTGATTGGGGATTCTAGAATTCACTTGCCGATGATTATGTGTTATTTTAACAGGAGAATGACAATAATTTCCTGTAATGCCACTTGTTAAGGTAATTATGCTATAATTGCCTTATCAAGGTGTCATAGAGGAGAGGGGAGAAATTCCAAGATTTCACAGCTGCTGTTATGCTCCTTTGATTGTTATCTTGAAACTTCATTGTCAGCCACCAGGATAAATCTCTTCCAATGGTTTTAAATCTGAACAATGCTGTCTGGGCTGGGTTATGTGACCTATGTTGATATTTCAGACTTAATACATAAGCTATGTACTGAATTAAATGAAAATATAACAGATATATTTAAATATGTTTAAATTGGAATGGAATCTGAAAAGTTGATTTGTTAAAAATGTGGATTAAAGAATGAAAGAATGACCTAAGTTTTAATAAACATAATAACATGTAATAGAGGACAAGATCATTTAAAACATATGTAGCAGTTTGATATGGTTATGAATTCCAAAAATAGATACTGATTTATGTTTGTGATCCTGTCTGTACCTGTGCATGACTGAGTTATGATTAGGGCTTTGATTGGGCAACATCATTAGGGCATTGAATCCCCTATGCTTGGTGGTGGGGACTCACAGATAAAAGACATGGTACAGGTCAGAGTTGAGGGTTCTTAATGTTGGGGTTTTGATATTGGAGTTTGATGCTGAAGTCTTAAGCTGGTGTCTTGGAAAGTAAGCAAAGCTCACAGAGGAAAAAGAAGCAAGCCCCAGGAATAAAGGAACCTTGAACCCAGAGAGAAGCAAGACCCTGGAAGGGAGGAACCCAGGAAGCCTGAACCCTTGTAGACATCGGCAGCCATCTTGCTCTAATATGTGAAAATAGACTTTGGTGAGGGAAGTAACTTATGCTTTATGGCCTGGTATCTGTAAGCTCCTACCCTAAATAAATATCCTTTATTAAAACCAACCAATTTCTGGTATTTTGCATCATCACCACTTTGGCTGACTAATACAACATATATCTCAAAATTATGTGTTTGTCAGTTAAAATGGAACTGAAGATGATTTAGGTAGTATGGAAGACAAATTACTACTATCCTTGTTGATCTTTATATTTTCACAGTGAAAGTTAATTATTTGTTAGAGTAAATAACTTTGTATCTTTATTACTGTTATTAATAACAAAAATATTCAGTAAGTATGTGACACTGTTCTAAAATATAAAGCAAAATGCTCCTAAATTTAGGAAATTCAAATATATTTTCTCTACACATTGAGAATTAATAGATTTATTTCAATTATTATAGCTGAAAATACTACATTTTCTATTGTTGCAGTTCCACCCCAACTCATATCTGTTACGTAAACTTAATTTCTTCTCTCATAATAGACAAATATTTAAAGCTCATCTATTATATACAAAGGGTTGGGCTAAGTGCTATGTGACACAAAGTTTGGTTTCTCTTTAGCTGAGGATATGAGAAAATAAAATGAGAATGAATAATTTAGACATTTGACAGGTATTTTTGCAGACCTACTTGGTAATAAGCACAGATCTATTTTTTGGGAATGAAATGGTAAATAAAACAGCCATAACTCCTTGCCTTTGCTAAGCATGCATTTTATTTGGAGGAGCAGACAATAAGAAAGATAAATAAGTGAAAAAGACAGTATGCTAGATAATGGCATGTGGTAAGGAGGAAGAATAAAGCAGCAGGAGTGAAGGAAGGTTGGTATTTTTGTGTAGTCTGGCATGTAAAGAAGGCAACTTTTGAGTACAGACTGGAAATAACTGACATTAGCTATGTAATACCTGGGAGGAAAATTTTATCAGAAAGAGATAGATCCTGATGCAGTCTGTAGGTGGCAGGTTTGAGTAATAACAAGGATGGACTTGTGGCTGGAGTGGAAAGAATAAGAAGCAGATGATTTCAGAAAGGAAATTGAGGTCCAGAATACATAGGTTCATATGAGGTCACCTTGGAGTTCAACTTTTACATAGAGTGATGGGTATTCATTAGGGCATTTTGATGAGACAATATATAGTCTATACTTTTACAGGAGCATGCTGACTGTAGTGTTGGGAACAGGCTACAGGCGGAACAAGAGAAGAAGTTAGGACACCAGTTAATAAACTACTGAAATAGTCAAGTGATTGGTGAATTGATGACGGTGACTTGGACCTTGGAAGTGGCACAAAAAGTGGACAGAAGTCCTGTGTGATTTCTTGAGGGACCAAAGTTTAAATAAATAAATAAATAAATGGACCAGGTCAAGGCCTGTTTACCTAGAAGAAGAAAGCTGCCATTATCCGAATTTCAGGAGGAGCTAGTTTGGGAGAAAAATATCAGAAGTTCAGATTTGGATATGGTAACTTGGAGAAGTTATTAAGAAGTTAAGTAGAAATATCAAGAAGGTAGTTATATATGTGGATCTGATATTAAGGGGAGAGATGGCAGGAATTTGTGTACACTTGTGTTTATTTAGAATTGTTTATTTAGATTTTAAAGCATGTGCAATAGAAATGATTCAATGGAGAAGGACAGTGTAAGAAAGAGATGGGGTTACTAAAAAGCAAAGTCCTTGAGAGGCGGAAGAAAGGGGACATAATCAAGAGCAAATATTGTCATTAGCAATTGGTAGAAGGTGTGTTTCCTCCCCTTTCCATGTGTTAATGAGATGACAGGTAAGCAGATGGGGAAGACAAGGCATTTTCTCCCCAGTACATTTCTTTAGAATAGTATTTGGAAACATTACCCAACATATGGTTTCATATATATCTATATATATGTGTGTGCGTGTATATATATATATATTTAATTTTTTTGAATTACATCATTCATATGTGAACATACATAAATAGTAAGTGTATAGTAAAAGTTGTGAACTTACAAAACAAACACACATAGCAGTTGTATACATCAACCCATCACTAACACCTTGCATTGTTGTGAGATTTTTTTACAAATTATGAAAGAATATCATCAAAATCTTACTACTGAGGAGAACCAGCAAGATGGTGGTGGAGTAAGGAGCTCCTAGAGTCAGCTACTGCTACAGGGCAGTTAGTAAACACTCAGGACTCTCTGGAGCTAGCTGAAGGACCTGTTTGGGGGTTCCGGGAGACCAGAAGAGCATCCTGCCACATCCTTGAAAGAATGGAAGGAGGAGGCTGCTCATCTGCAAAGAAGTCTTGTAGGTAGACTGCTCCACACCCCGGAGGCTGGTGTCCATCCTCCACTGAAGGCACAAGCTGCCTCGGGAGCTGTTCTGCAGCTGGAATTGAAAGTGCCACTTCCCCAAAATGGGGGAGGAAGAGATGGTTGGGCACCAATTTCAGCTATGATGAGGAAATTCAGTGGGCTACAGTATGATCCTGAGAACAGCTAAGGTTTGAGCCTGTTCAGGTCAGAAAGACGCCGGGAGCCACCATCTTAACTCCACACCTGGCATAAGGGGAAACGGGGTGGACTGAAAATCCCAGTGCTGGTGGGGACCGGCTTCTTTCCGTACAGATCAGATTGCAGTTCTAGCCTAGGCCACGGTGCCATGTCCAGCAGGGAAGAAGCTGTGGGGACCTGTGCCAGCCTGTCCCAGAAATTACCTGTCAAGCCACAGAGGCTGGTAATTATCCTATTTTTGCAGTGCAAGCTGCCCCAGGAGCTATTCTATGGCTGGAATTGGAAGCTCTGTTTCCTGAAAACAGGAGAGGAGGAGACGGTTGGTTGCCAATTTCAGCTACTGATTGGTAGACTCAGCTGGCTAAGATATAACCCTGGGAACAGCTGGAATGTGAATCAGCCCAAGTCAGAAAGAGGCTGGTAGCTGCCATTTTGACTCCACCCCCAGCCTCAGGGGAATTGGGGCTTACCAAAAATCATAGTGAAGGTAGGAACTGGTTTCTTTTTCATCCAGATCGGCCTGAAGCCCTAGCCTAGGCTTCAGCTATGCCTCTGGCAGGGAGGAGGCTGGCAGGCCCTTCACCAGCCTGTCCAGGTAACTGTAGGTACATTTGGCTGGCATGGACTGAATATCAGAAGTCTACCAGAGCAACTGTGGGCATCTTGGACCAACACTGCATAGATTGCTGTGGACACCTGCAGCTCCATCCCCACTCCAGGCAGGGGAGAAAGGGATGTGAAGTTTCATTAGTCTCTCTGGGCAACTAGAGTCTAGGCCTGCACTTGGATTATTCCACATGGCGGTGACTCTATTCCTACCCCTGGCAAAAGAGAAAAGTGGAAGAAGCTTCATTGGTCCCTGGTGCAATGAGGGCAGCTTGAGCATCCACAGCTTACAGCGCCAAATACATGCTTGGCTCCTACTGTGCAATCCAAAAGGGAGAAAGGGCAGGAAGTCCTAAACTAAAGAGAAAAACTGCACCCAGAATAAATACTCCAGTAAGTCAGATATGAAGACACCAACAAAAAATTACAATCCACACCAAGAAACAGGAGGCTATGGCCCAGATAAAGGAACAAGATAAGCCTCCAGACAACATAAAGGAGTTGAGATGATTAATCTTAGATGTTCAACAAATCTCCTTAATGAATTCAGTGAGATGGCTAAAGAGATTATGGATATTAAGAAGGCACTGGATGAGCACAAAGAAGAATTTGAAAGCATACATAGAAAAATAGCAGATCTTATGGGAATGAAAGATACAATAAATGAAATAAAAAACAATAGAATCATATAATAGCAGAGTTGAGGAGCCATAGGAAAGGATTGGTAAGCTTGAAGAAATGGCCCCTAAAAGTGAACATACAAAAGAACAGATGAAGAAAAGAATGGAAAAAATTGAACAAGGTCTCAGGGAACTAAATGACAGCAAAAGGTGTGCAAACATACAGGTCATGGGTGTCCCGGAAAGAGAAGAGAAGAGAAAAAGGGCAGAAGGAATATATGAAGAAATAATAGTAGAAAATTTCCCAACCCTATTGAAGGGCATAGATATCCATATCCAAGAAGCACAACATACTCCCATCCAAAAAAATCTGAATAGAGCAACTCCAAGACACATACTTATCAGAATGTCAAATGCCAAAGACAAAGAGAGAATTCTGAGAACAGCAAGAGAAAAGCAATGTATAACTTATAAGGGATACCCAATAAGATTAAGTGCGGATTTCTCACCAGAAACGGTGGAGGCAAGAAGACAATGGTCTGATATATTTAAGATACTGCAAGAGGAAAAACTTCCAGCCAAGAATCTTATATCCAGCAAGAATGTCTTTCAAAAATAAGGGCAAGATTAGAATATTCACAGATAAACAAAAACTGAGAGAATTTCTAAGCAGGAGACCAGATTTTCAGGAAGTACTAAAGGGTATTCTAGAGCCCGAAAAATAAAGACAGGAGAGAGGGCTTGGAATAGAATCTAGAGATGACGATTATATCAATAAAAGTAACTAAAAGTGTCAAAAGAGTGGTGAAAATAAAATATGACAGATAAAACTCAGGTAGTCAGGAATAAACTTAACTAACAATGTAAAGCTTGTATTCAGAAAACTGCAACTCAATGTTAAAAGAAATCAAAAAGGTCTACATAACTGGAAGAACATTCCATGCTCATGGACTGAAAGAATAAATATCATTAAGATGTCAATTCTACTCAAATTGATGTACAGATTCAATGTAATCCTGATAAAAATTTCCACCAGCATTAAGAAAAAATTGGAAATATGTTCATCGACTTTATTTGGAAGGGTAAGGGGTCCTAAATAGCCAGAAACATCATAAAAGGAAAAGCAAACCCTCATCTCCAGACTTTAAATCATATTACCTAGCTATAGTGGTAAAAAGAGCATGGTACTGGCCTAAAGACAGACACAATAGACCAATGGAACCAAATTTATGAAAAAGACCCTCACATGTATGGGCAAGTGATTTTTGATTAGCTTATCAAACCCACACAGCTTGGGCACAACAATTCATTCAACAAATGGTGCTGAAAGAATTGGATATCCATAGTTGAAAGAAGGAAAGAGGACTTCTATCTCACACCTTATCCTAAAATTAACTCAAAATGGATAAAAAACCTAAAAATAAAAGCAAGAACCATAAAACTTCTAGAAGAAATTGTAGGAAAATATCTTCTAGCCCTGGTGGTAGGTGGTGGATTCTTAAAGGAGATAAGAGGAGGACTGAGATGGACTACTGATGTTTAATGCATGTAGCAGTTTTAATTAGCTTTACTGTAAAAGTGTGGAAATGGATAGGTGAATGGTAACACATAGTGAGTAACAGCTGGTTTATAAATGGGGATGTGACTGAAAATAATAGTCTAGATATGTAAATGCAAATTGACAGAATGCTAGAGAATAATCTAGGAACTGAATAGCACAGTAAACCAAGTGGTGGATGAAAATTGTGGTTGATGGTACAGAGGCAACAGTGTCCTTTGTGAGCTAGAGCAAATGTGTATCACTACTGCAGGGTGTTGGGAATCTGGAGAAGCATGGGAAAAATACAGTTGGAGTGACCTATGGACTGTAGTTAGTTCATATTCTTGCATCTATGTGAAAGATGTACTGTGTTGATAATGAGGCAGTATGGAAAATGTGAGCCAAATGTCCACTATGGACATGGTAATGATCAGATGATATTATCTTATCTGCAGCAAATGCTTCACCACATTGTAGTGTGTTGATGGAGGGGTGTTGTTTGGGAATTTTGCACATGTGCATGATTGTTTTATAAGTTTACAACTTCTGTCATAAAAAAATATATTTAGAGAAGCAGGTGTAGATCAATGGATTGGGCTCCCATCTACCATATGGGAGGCCCTAGCTTCATTTCCCAGGGCCTCCTTGTGAAGGCAAGCTGGCCTGCACCCACGGAGAGCTGACGGCCCGCGCCCACAGAGAGCAGAGAACCTGTGCCTGTGGAGAGCTGGTGCAGCAAGATGACGCAACAAAAAGAGACAAGCAGACACAAAAGAACAAGCAGTGAATGGAAACAGAGCAGACAGCGAGCAAGCAATGGGGGGGGAGATAAATAAATAAAAATAAATCTTAAAAAAATACATATATTTTAAAAAATAATAATAGGGTGTGTTGGGGGAAAAACACACCAAATATAAGAGAAGGGCTATGATTAGTAGTAAGATTTGTTTATAGTCTTACATAATTTGTAACAAGCATCTCATCATAATGCAAGGTGTTGGTGGAGCGTTTATGTATGGGACCCCTGTATGATGTTCTGCATGTTTGCTTTGTAAGTTCACAACTTTTACTATACACTTAATTGTTTATGTATTTTCATATATAAATGATATAAAGATAATAATAATAGGGTTGGTTGGGGGAAAATACTTTGGTTAGTAGTAATATTTTAACAATGTTTTTTAATAATTAGTTAAAAAGGTTTAACAGCAATGCAAGCTATTGGTGGTGGGGTGAGTTATGAGAGTCCTGTATGATGTTATGTATGTTTATTTTGTAAGTTCACAACTATTTTTACACACTTATAGTTTATGTATGTTTATGTATGAGTGATATACTTTAATAAATAAATTTTAAAAAATCTTACTACTAACTATGGTCCATATCTTATATTTGGGGTATTTTTCCCCCAACTTATTATTATTTTTTAAAATATATTTTTATTACAGAAATTGTGAACCTACAAAGCAATCATGCACATGTGTGGAATTTCTGTATAGCACCCTTTCATCAACACACCACACTGTAGTGGAATATCTGTTACAGGTATGAGATAACGTCATCAAACTATTACCTCCAACCATGGTCCATAGTGAACATTTGGCACACTTTTTTCATACTCCATCATTACACTATCAACACGGTACATCTTTGGCTCAGATACATGAATATTACAATATTGCTGTTAACCACAGTTCATAGGTCACACCAATTGTATCTTTCTCATGTTTCTCTACATTCCCACCACCCCGCAATAGTGACATACATCTGCTGTAGCTCACAGAAGGGCACTCTTACATCTGTATCAACAACCACTATTCTCATCCACCTCTGGATTCACTGTGTTATTCAGTCCCTAGAATATTCTCTAGCTTTCTTTCAATTGACATTTACATTCCTAGACTACCTTTTCCCAGTCACATTCCCATTTACAAACCAGCTGTTACTCACTAAAATGTGTTACCATCAACTCTATCCATTTCCACACTTTTACAGTAAAGTTAATTAAAACATACATCTATTAAGCATTAGTAGTCCTTCTCAGCCCTCCTCTTATCTCCTAATAACCTATACTCTAGGTTTTAATTCCATGCATTTATTCTTCTGTCCTTAGGTAACAACTGGTTTACCTCACTTAGCATAATGGCTTCAAGATTGAATCCATGTTATTATACGTATCCCAATTTCATTTATTCTTACTGCAGCATGCATAGTATTCCATCATATGATTATATCATATTTTATTTATCCATTCATTGGTTGTTGGACACTTGGGTTGTTTCCATCTTTTGACAATTTTTAATATGCTACTATGAACATCAGTGTGCAGATGTCTGTTTGTATTACAGTTTTCAGTTCCTGTGGGTATATTCCTAGTAGAGAAATTGCTGGATCTTATGGCAGTTCCATATTTAGCATTCTGAGAAACCACCAAACTGTCTTCCACAGAGGCTGCACCATTTTACAATCCCACCAACAGTGAAGGACTGTTCCTATTTCTCCACATCCTCTCCAACACTTGTTGTTTTCTGTTTTTTTAGCAATGGCCACCCTATTCTGTGGCAGTTTGATATTATTGATGAATTCCAAAAAGAAATATTGATTATGTTTATAAACTGGCCTGTTCCTCTGGGCATGATACCCTTTCATTGTATTAAATTCACTGGTGTCGCTTTTACTTGATTAAATCAAGTTTACAACTTTGATTTGGCCATGTCAGTAAGGCATAGAGTCCCCATACCCTTGATGGGCAGATACTCACACAGAAAATGACAGAGGAAAGAGCTGAGTTTTGATGCTGGAGAACCAGAGAGAGAGCCAAGCCATTCCCCTTATATTTTACAGCTAGTTTTGTGAAGCAAGCAGAGCAGCTGAGCCCTAGAAAGAGAGATAAGACTTATGTCAGCCTATTGCTGAGATCAGAAGAAGCTGGGACCATGGAGCCTTAAGAAAAGAGGAAGACTGAATCCTTGCAGAGACTGGCAATCATCTTGCTCCAACAGGTGCAAGTTACAGGGAAGTAACTTACTCTTTGTGGCCTCATGACTGTAAGCTTCTACCCCAAATAAATACATTTTATCAATGCCAACAGATTTCTGGTATTTTGCATCAGGACCCCTTTGGTTGACTAGTACTTATGTGGTGTGAGATGATATCTCATTGTCATTTTGATTTGCATTTCCCTAATAACTAGTCATATGGGAGATTTTTTCATGTGCTTTTTGGCCATTTATAGTTCCTCTTTGCAGAAATATCTATTTAAACCTTTTGTCCATTTTTAAATTGAATGGCTTGATCTTTTATTGTTGAGTTGTATGATCTCTTTTTAAAGAATGGAAGTCAAACTCTTATTGGATATATGGTTTCCAAGTATGTTCTCCCATTTAGTAGACTGCCTTTTCACTTTCTTGACAAAGTCCTTTGAGTCAAAAAAGTGTTTAAGTTTGAGGAGATCCCTTTTATCCATGTTTTCTTTCATGGCTCGTGCTTTCAATATAAGGTTTAAGAATGCAGAGACAGATAAAGTAGATACGACCCCAGGTATTGGTTCTTCTGAGGACTACAGAGAACCACGGGTTCTATGGTCATGGCAGATGGAGTTCAGTGCCATGTCATTTGGCCCTACTTTGGAGTTTGTGTTTCTGTGTGATGGAGCTGGACTTAGATGTGATCTTTGTCCACAAGTCTCTCTTGTTACTTTTACCAGAACTGTAGTTGGTGCTGTGGTTTAATGTATACCCAGGGGGCCTGAATCTCTGGACTGACCATGTGATAGCCAGGCCCTGAGCCTCAACAGACTTGCAACTCCTACACTCTGGTTTATTGGACTTACCCCACTCAGCTAACATGGAGGTGAAGAAGGTCAACCATTACACCAGGGAGCCAAGAGTGCCTACAACTGAAAGCAGGAGAATTGCATCCAGCATCCATGTGGAATCTAAGCCCCCTCTTTATATAGATATGGAGTGGACACAACCATTTTAAGGTCCACAGGATGGAGGAATAGAGTATGGATTAGAGTGGACCTACTGATATTCTATTCATGAACTATTGTGATTAGTAATCGAAGAAAATGTGGCATTGGTGTGGAGAAAGTGGCCCTGGTAGCTGCTGGGGTTAGGGAGTGGGAGGAAGAGATGTGATGTGGGGGAGTTTTTGGGACTTGGAGTTGTCCTGGGTGGTACTGCAGGGACAGTTACTGGACATTGTATGTCCTCCCATGGCCCACTGGGTAGACTGTGGGAGAGTGTGGGCTATGATGTGGACCATTGACCATGAAGTGCAGTGGTGCTCAGAGATGTATTCACCAAATGCAATGAATGTCTCATGATGATTGAGGGGGTTGTTGTTATGGGGGGAGGAGTGGAGTGAGGAGGGTGGGGTGTATATGGGGACCTCATATTTTTTTAATGTAACTTTAAAAAAATAAAGCAAAAAAAAAAAAAAAAGAATGCACCATCTACTACTCTACTACCAGGTCTTGAAGATTTTCCCCTACATTTTCTTGTAGGAGTTTTATGGTTCTTGCTTTTATATTTATGTCTTTGATCTATTTTGATTTAAATTTTGTATAGCCTGTGAGATAGGAGTCCTCTTTCTTTCTTTTGCCTATGATATCCAGTACTCCCAGAACCATTTGTTGAATAGATTATTCTGCATGAACTGGGTGGGTTTGACAGGCTTGTCAAAAATCAATTGACCATAGATGTGAGGGTCTGTTTCCAGACCATCAGTTTGGTTCCATTGGTCTGTGTGCCTATCTTTATGCCAGTACCATGCTGTTTTTATCACTGTAGATATGTAATATGATTTAAAGTTTGGAATTGAGAGTCATACAATGTCACTTTTGCTTTTTAAAATGTTTCTGGCTATTCAGGACTGCTTACCTTTCCAAATAAATTTCTTAATTGTGTTTTCCATTTGTTTAAAAAATGCTGGTGGAATTTTAATTGGAATTGCATTGAATTTGTGTATTAATTTGGGCAGAGTTGACATCTTAATGATATTTAGGCTTCCAGTCCATGAGCATGGAATGTTCTTCCAATTATTTAGGTCTTTTTAAAATTTTTGTTAGCACTGCATTATAGTTTTCTGAATATAAGTGCTTTTCATCCTTGATTAAGTTTATTCCTAAATATTTGATTCTTTTAGTGGCTATTGTAAATGAAATTTTTTTCCTGACTTCTTCTTCAGATTGTGCATTACTAGTGTATAGAAACATCACTGATATTTGCATACTGATCTTGTATCCTAGCACTATACTGAAATCATTTATTAACTTTAGCAGCTTTGTTGTAGACTTTTCAGGACTTTCTAGGTATAGGATCATATCATCTGTGAATAGTGAAAGTTTTACTTCTTCCTTTCTGAGTTGAATGCCTTTTATTTCTTTTTCTTGCTTGATTGCTCCAGCTAGAACCTCTAGCACTATATTGAACAGTGGTGACAGTGGGCATCTTTGCCTTGTTCCTGATTTCAACAGAAAGCTTTCAGTCTTTCACCATTGAGTACAATGTTAGCTGTGGGTTTTTCATATATGGCCTTCATCATGTTGAGAAAGTTTCCTTCAGTTCCTCTCTTTTGTAGTATTTTTATCAAGAAAGGATGCTGTATTTTTGTCAAATGTCTTTTCTGCATCAATTAGTAGGATCATATGATTTTTCTTCTTAGATTTATTAATGTGGTATAGTATGCTGATTTTTGTTTTCTTGTGTTGAACCACCCTTAAGTGTCTGGTATGATCAAATCCATTTGATCATGATGAATAATTCTTTTAATATGTTGTTGGATTCAATTAGCAAGTATTTTGATGAGGATTTTTGCATCCATATTCATTAGGGAAATGGTTCTATAATTTTCTTTTTTTGTGATATCTTTATCTGGCTTTAGTATTAAGGTGATATTGGCTTCATAGAATGAGTTTGGTAGCATTCTTTCTTGTTCAATTTTTTGGAAGAGCTTGAGTAAAATTGATATTAAAGTTTCTTTGAATGCTTGTGAAACCTTCTGGTACTAGGCTTTTCATTTTGGGGTGTTTGATGATTGTTTCAGTCTCTTTATTTGTGATTGGTTTGTTGAGGTCTTCTATTTCTTCTAGAGTCAGTATACATTTGTTCATACATTTCTAGGAATTTTTCCATTTCTTCTACATTGTCTCATTTTTTTGGTGTACAGTTGTTCATCATATCTTCTCGTGATCGCTTTTATTTCTGTGGACTCAATAGTAATGTCCCATTTTCATTTTTTATTTCATTTCTTTGCATCTTCTCTTTTTTTTCTTTGTGATTCTAGCTAAGGGTTTGTCAATTTTGTTGACAGAACAAACTTGGTTTTGCTAATGTTGTTTATTGTTTTTCTGTTCTCAATTTCATTTATTTCTACTCAGAAATTTATTTCATTCCTTCTACATGCTTTGGGATTACTTTGCTGTCTTTTTCTATTTCATCCAGCTTCATAGTTAGGTCATTGATTTTAGCTGTTTCTTCTTTTTTTAATGTAAGCATTGAGGGCTATAAAGTTCCCTCTCAGCACTGTCTTCATTGCATCCCACAGGTTCTGATATGTTGTGTTCTTATTGTCAATCATCTTGAGATATTTATTGATTTCTTTCAAAATTTCTTCTTTGACCCACTGATTATATGAGGGGTTGCTTGATCTCCATATATTTGTGGATTTTCCCTTTTTCTGTCTCTTGTTGATTTCCAACTGTATTTCATTAGGATCAGAGAAAGAATTTTGTATAATTACTATCTTGTTGAATTCATTGAGATCTGTTTGTGACCCAATATATGGTGTATCCTAGAGAAATAATGTATATCCTTCTGTTTTGAGTTACAATGTTCTGTATATGTCAATTAGATTTAGTCTATTAATCATTACTCAAGGTCTCTGTTTCTTTATTGATCCTCTGCCAAGATGTTCGACCCAATGCTGAGGGTGGTCTATTGATGTCTCCAACTATTATTGTAGAGAAATGTATTTCTCCCTTTTGTTTTCCCAGTGTTTGCCTCATGTATCTTGGGACATCCTAGTTAGATACATATACATTTATGATATGAATTGCCCCTTTTATTAAAATATAATGTCCTTTCTTGTCTCTAATAACAGTTTTGCTTTTAAAGTCTGTTTCATCTGATGTAAGTATAGCTACTCTGGCCTTTTTATTTTTGGTTACTGCAAGCATGGAATATTTTCCCCAGCCTTTCAGTTTCAATTTATTGGTATCCTTGGATCTAAGATGAATCACTTGTAGAATGCAGATAGATGGCTCATATTTCCTTATCCATTCCTCCAGTCTGTGTCTTTTGATTGGGAAGTTTAATCCATTAATATTCAACGTTGTTACTGTAAAGGCAGTTCTTATTTTCATCACTCTTTTAGACTTTTAGTTATTTTACTGATATAATCTTCATTTCTAGACTCTTTTCCAATCTTCTCTTTCCTGTCTTTTCTTTTCAGATTGTAGGACACCCTTTAATATTTCCTGAAAGGCCACTTTGTTATAAACTCTCTCAGTTTCCGTTTATTTTGAATATTCTAAACTTTTCCTAATTTTTGGAAGACAATCTTGTTGGATATAAGATTCTTGGCTGGCTGTTTTTTCTCTTGTAGTATCTTAAATACATCATACCACTGCCTTCTTGTCTCCATGATTTCTGATGAGAAATTGGCACTTAATCTTATTGGATATCCCTTATATGTCATGCATTGTTTTTCTCTTACTGCTCTCAGAACTCTCTCTTTGTCTGTAGTATTTGACATTTTGATTAGTATGTGTCTCAGAATTGGGTCTATTCAGATTTATTTGGATGGGAATATATTGTGCTTCTTGTCCCAAGACATATATCTTGGGAATATATGTCCTTCAATAGGGTTGGGAAATTTTCTACCATTATTTCTTCAAATATTCCTTCTGCCCCTTTTCTCTTTTCTCCTTCTGAGACATGCATGACATGTATATTTGTATGTTTCTTGCTGTTGTTTAGTTCCCTGAGACCTTGTTCAATTTTTCCCATTCTTTTCTTCATCTGTTCTTTTGTATGTTCACTTTTGGAATCTATGTCTTCAAGCTCACCATCCTATCTTCTGCCTCTTCAAACCTGCTGTTATACGATTCCAGTGTATTTTTTATTTCATTTATTGCAGGTTTCATTTCCACCTGCTATTTTTTCTATGTATGCTTTCAAATTTTTCTTTTGCTTCACCAGTGTCCTCTTAATATCCTTAATCTCTTTAGTCATCTCATCAAATTTATTAAGGAGAGTTGTTTGAACATCTATGATTAGTTGTCTCAACTACTGTATGTCATCTGGAGGCTTATTGTTCCTTTAACTGGGCCATATCTTCCTGTTTCTTAGTATGGATTGTAATTTTTATTGGTATTTGACATCTGGCTTATAGATATGTTTATTCTAGGTGCAGTTTTTTCTTTAGTTGAGGGTTTTCTTGCCCTTTCATCATTGCTGGTTGTGCAATAGAAGCTGAGGATGTAGTTGGTACTGTAAACTGTGGAGGCTGAAATTGCCCACATTGTCCCAGGAACCATGAAGCTTCTCCCACCTTTCTCCTTTGCCAGGGGTAGAGACAGCCCAACTGTCATGTGTAATAATCCAAGTTTTGCAGGCCAATACCATATTTAGTTGCCCAGAGAGACTGATGAAGCTACACACCCCTTCCTCCATGGCCTGGAGTGGGGATGGAGCTGCAGGTGTGGGCAGCAATCTATGCTGTGTTGTCCAAAATGACCACAGTTGCCCAGGTGGTCTCACATAGCACTGCCAGGGGTGGGGAGAGACCCTCTGGAATGCCCAACAATCTAATTCATGTGGGTTGAATGTGCCTACAGTTACCCTGAGAGACTGAGTACTGTCCCCTCTGACTTTTAAAGGGTGGGATCCAAACCATCAAGGCCCAACAGTCCAGGCCATTCAGACCCAGGTGTCTGACTATTCAATCTGTGCCAGCTGAATGTACCTGTAGTTACCTGAATAGACTGGTGTAATTCATGCCAGCTTCCTCCCTGCCAGAGGTGGGACTAGAGTGTAGACTAGGGCTGCAGTACAATCTGGGTGGAAAGAAACCAGTCCCTACCATCACTATGACTTTCAATTAGACCTGCTTCCCCTCATGCCAGGGGTGGAGTTAAAATGGTGGCTACTGGACTCTTTCTGACTTGGACAGTTTCAAACTCGAGCTGTTCTTAAGATTATACTTTAGTCAGCTGAATTTACTAATCAGTAGCTGAAATTGGTGCCCAACCATCTCTTCCTCTCCCATCTTTGGGAAATGGAGCTTCCAATTCCAGCCATGGCACAATTCCCGTGGCAGCTTGCACTGCTAGTGGACGATGGGTACCAGCCTCCTTGGCTTGGAGTGCTCTACTCACAAATCTTCTCTCCAGATGGGCAGTCTCCTCCTTCCATTCTTTCAAGGAGTTGCAGGATGCTGTTCTGGTCTCCAGGAGTCCCCAAATAGGTGATTTAGATAGCTCCGGGTCATTACTAACTGCCCTGTAGCATGAGCTGATTAAAGGATTGAATCTTGATGCTCAAGATCCTTGGAGCATCTTACTCTGCAGCCATCTTGCTTCTCTCTTCTGTTCTATGTATTTTTAAAACCTGCATACACTCCTCTATAAATCTACATTATGCAGCTAAGCTTTATCAACACATGTAAGTAAGAACATAAAGGAAAGTAACAAATATTATGGTCTTGAATGTTGAGCTCCCACTTAAATATTTTAAAAACTAAAATTGAGTAAAACTTTGAAGGTCAAAGCACTTTTGATTTCTAAGAGCCATGCTTTTTTGAGAGGGATTTATTTTTTAATCTTAGAATTAAAAACAGCTTAGCTAAGAGTCCAATAGCAAAACCCAGAGGATTCAGAGCATAGAATATAAATAATAATACATTGAGGTGAGGAGAATCTGATAAGTAAGGGTTGTTTTCTCTTCTAAAGTGTAATGAGTTCAATTATCAGGCAGATAGTAGGATCATGAGATGTGTAATCTCTCTACAAAATAGATGACTTTTCTTCAGGAAAGGAGTAGATATTAACTAGATCGTAAACAGCAGATAGGGTTTTAGGGAGAAGCAATTGTGAAGAGTGTTTCAATTGTGACCAAAAGCATAGAGGGAGAACATACAAGCTATTGCAAACAACAGTGAATAAGTCAGGAATTTCAATTTTCAAAATATATTTTCTTCAGTCTTATTCAATCTCATCTCTTAACTGCTTTTCTTCATTTACCTCACTCCTTCCACACTAATTTATCATCTATCTATCTATCTACCTACCTACCTATCTATCTATCTATCTATCTATCTATCTATCTATCTATCTATCTATCTAATCTAATCTATCTATCTACCTACCTACTTGGGAAGTAGCAAGAGCTTAGAGATTGCCTGGGTACTTGAGCAGGGATCCAGTGTCTCAATTTCTTGGCTTGAAGCCATTTGGAGAAAGTGTGTGAGAGAATTCCCTGACAGTTTCGAGACTGGAAAATAGACCAGCCTGTGTCTCTTTTCTAAACCTAGGGAAACCACAGTTCTCTTAGGAATGCTCTGGTTCCATTATGAGTCCTGGAAGTAGTTGATGGGTGTCAGGAATGCCTGGGCAAATGTAATGGGGGTACTGCCTCACAGAATCCACCCCTCTCATCCCCATATAGTTTGAGGAATTTGGTCCATGGAGGCTTACCACGAAGAATGTGCAAATGCAGACAGTCCAGTCCTGAAGCATAGAAGAGATCTAGTGGTTCTTTTCTTCCCACATTGGCTTACTCATGAGCTTCTTCATGCCCAGGTTATGTTAGGTCCATGCATTCTGAACCTTCCTTTTGCAAATCAAAAGAGTTAAGATATAAATAAAACTAAGATCAAGTCGAAGATTAGCTATCCATAAGCATAAAAGCAAACTCTCTTTGCCTTCTCCCACTAACTCAAACACAACACATTATGATAAAATGTCAGTTGGATATAAAACTTTAATAACAGTTGTAAAAGTTATACCTTTGTCATAAATTAGAACATTACCAAAGCATTTTGTTATAATTCCATTGGCTTCAGTCAGTAATTTTTTCTTTAAGACTGAGCTGTGTTCTGCCTACTTATGAAATTTATACTTAGCCATAAATAAGAAGTTTGGGAGTAACACAAAACAGAAAAGTGTAAAGTATGTTTTTATTTTTGAAGTTATTGTTTTTGATGTTAATCTTACTTTGTCTTAATACTCAGACTTCTTTACTTAATACTTTGAATTTTAGTTTTATTCACCAAATGAGTAAAGCAGGTGTAGCAGTTTGATATGGTTATGAATTCCAAAAATAGATATTGGATTATGTTTGTAATCTGGTCTGTACCTGGGCATGATTAAGTTATGATTAGGGCTTTGATTGGGCCACATCTTTAGGGTGTTGAATCCCCACCCGTTGGTAGGTGGGGATTCACAGATAAAAGGCATGGCAAAGGACAGAGTTGGGGGTTTTTGCTGTTGCAATTTTGATGTTGGAGTTTGATACTGAAGTCTTAAGCTGGAGCCCCAGGAAGTAAGCTCACAGAGGAAAGAGAAGCAAGTCCCAGGAAGAGAGGACCTGAGCCAGGAGAAGAACGCAGAGGAATAGAGATGGCTCCTTAGACACAGCAGAAACCCCAGGGAGAGAGACACACAGAGCCGTTCACCCGATAGTCTACAGCTGACTTTGTGGAGAGAGGCAAAGTCTAGAGAGGCTCATAGTCTACAGCTGACCCTGTGGAGAAACTAGAGGAGCTGAGCCCAGAGGAACCCAGGAAGCCTGACCCTTGTAGACATCGGCAGCCATGTTGCTCCAACACATGAAAATAGACTTTGATGAGGGAAGTAATTTATGCTTTATGGCCTGGTATCTGTAAGCTCCTACCTCAAATAAACACCCTTTACAAAAACCAACCAATTTCTGGTATTTTGTATCAGCACCCCTTTGGCTGACTAATACAGCAGGACTGATATATTTTAAAAAAAACAACTTTCTTCTGAACATTCTAGTTTGACAATGTATGCTTTTAAATAACAGAAATGAAGACAAGGAAAATGGGGTATTAAGAAGGTGTTTCCTAATTCACTTGAATATTTTTCAGTAGTTCTATACACAATTAGAGATTACTGATGCAATGGTTATTAAGAAACAAAGGAGCTTGATTGCCACACAATTTCCCAGTGAATGTGGGAAAATTAATTTATCAGGATTGCATTTGGTAATAAATATGTAATAAAGTATTCTTTTCCAACACATTTAAACCATATATATTTTAGAGTGGGTGTTGTAACTTACATAGCTTTAATCAATATTTCACACATCATCTTTTGAAGCTGGATATAATTTTCCTTGTATGACTCATAAGTGCTATGCTTTGACTGAAAAAGATATACATATATATTTTATACCAGTACATAGATTTCAGATTTGGTAATTTTGATTCCTGCATCATGTTAGTCACTTTTATTTTTTTAACACTTTGAGACATAATATCATCCAAATAATAGGGGAGAAAATTACATAATACCTGTTTCAAAACCTGGTATCATCTTCTGTTATCCTGTCAAATAGTTTTAGAGCATTTTTTTAATCCTCTAAAGCATTTCATGAATGCATGGTATTTTATAGTAAAATCTTGAGAAAAGTTTTTCTTTTATATAGAAAATAAAACTATGACATTTTCCCAAACATGCTTATCTTAATTAGCATTTGAGCCAGGATTCTGATTTATGTTCTCTGAATATATGCTATAGCACAGTTTTAGATAGGTATCCTTAAATACTGCAGAATAACATTTCTAGGAAATGTTGATTTGACAATAATTTTCAATTAACTGTATTCCATTGAAATTAAGATGCCATTGATTGAAAGGTACACCAACATTTTTTTGGTCACATTAAGAAAGAAAATGTTGCTAATGAAGCTATTACCTAGAATTTCTATTTTAACTTATCGAGAAAAACTTCCTAACATTTATTTTGAAAAATACTTTTATCATGTATACCTCTTTTGCATACATCAAAATGAATATAAATTGGTTTTCTTAAACTTTTTAATAATCTAAATTTTCTGGGAAAAATTTAATTTAGTTACCCAATCCATGTTTTTTCCAACATCATTGGCATTGTCTTTTGTGACATTGAAAGCATTGCTGATGTCACATTTTCTGTATGCTTCATTATGGTCCCAGAATTTTCTCCCAAGCCACTCACACCCTATTTGTACATTTTAAAGCACATGCATAGTTAATGATAACTATATCATGACTACCACCTCATGCACAGCAATTGTAAGATGCATTTCTATTTCAGATGTGGTAACATGTTATAAAAAGAAAAGAAAAAGAAAGGAAGAAAGAAAGAAAAAAAGAAAATTGATCTTAGAATCCATGAAGTAAAGACGTTACTCTCAATCATTTGCTTGAATTACAAAGAGTGAGTAGAAAGGCCACATAGAAGGACTTACTTGGATATATTTAAGAGATTAATTGATGAATTATGCATTGGAGAAGGGTGATAAAAAATGAAGTTAAGTGGTAGGACATTTCAGGTGGTGGAAAGGAGTTTGGATTTTACACGCATTGAAAATATAGTGAATGTTTTCAGACAATTATTATCAGCCTAGTCTTTAATTTTTGCTGTGATCCTGAATAGAGCAAAGGGGCACCAACTGAGGTAGATGTGGGGTCAGAGTTGAGATTTTTTTTATGATGATAAATATTAGAAAACAATTGTGTCATCTTTCAAGGAATGATATAAGAAATAGGGCAAAACATTTGCTAGAAAGAGAAGCTGAAGATGATCAAAACTCTTGAGAAATATGTAAAGCACAAATTGAAAAAACAAAAATAAATGCATAGACACTTTGGAAAGACTTAAAAACAATTTTATCCCTCTCTCAGATATCAAACTTAACATTGCTGTTGTTATTTTTAAATACCATACTTTATTTTAATTGTTAAAATTTCAATGTTTTAACTCATCCACTGCTGGTGGGAATGCAGAAGGATCCAACCATTCTGGAGGACAGTATGGTGGTTTCTCAAAAAACTAGCCATAGATTTGCCATATGACCCAGCAATACCACTGCTGGGTATATACCCAGCAGAACTGAAAACAAGGACGCAAACCGATATATGTACACCAATGTTCATAGCAGCATTGTTCACTATTGCCAAAAGGTGGAATCAACCCAAATGCCCATCAACAGATGAGTGGATCAATAAAATGTGGTATATACACACAATGGAATACTACTCGGCTGTAAGAACAAACACACTACAAACACATGTGATAACATGGATGAATCTTGAGAACCTTATGTTGAGTGAAGCAACCCAGACATTAAAGGACAAATACTACATGACCTCAATGATTTGAAATAACCAAGCTGCCCTAGATAGCAAGAGACTGAACGATAGGCTTACAGGAAATCAGAGGGTGGAGGAGGGATGTGAGCCGATGTCTGCAGGGGTGGAATTTAAGACGAGATGGTGGTAAGTATGAACACAAAGAAGAGATAAAAGGGGGGCAGGGGTTGCCTTTGGTTGGGGCTTTGCGGGTTTGAGGGAGGCTGGGGATGGGCGGATGGGTAACATTGCCCAAAAGTGGGGGGAGGGAGGGGTAGCATACGAACACAGGAGAGGGTCAGGTGTTGGTGGAGAGTAAAATGCCGAGAAAATCGTATCAAAATATAATAAAGAGGGTTACCTGTTTAGAATACTCGGAGGGGAGGGTCTGATGCAGGACGGGCTCCTGGGGAATGTCTAAATGCTCATTCTGCCAAAGTGGGTGACACCATGGGGTAGAAACCCAAGTAGTGAGAGTGGGGGTGGACCCACATCCTGGGGAGGACTAATGCCATCAAATAGAGGGAACTGTATCCCTCGAAAGAAAGGGTGGCTCCCAGGGCATTGGGGCAGTTGAGCAAGTTAGACCCTGAACACTATTCCATCTATCTCTGGAAGTGGCTCCTCGGGAAACGGAGGCTGGCTGTCACTGTGGGCACCAAGGTGGAAGGGAAAATGGACGTTAAATGTGTGTAACCAAGGTAAATGGGGGGTAAGAGAGGAGTTTCGTGAGAGTACACAAGGATGGATATAAAACATGTAATATTACACCATAACATATAGGAGATGACAGACTGATAATGTAAACCATAATGTAAAACATAGGATAACTAAGAATGTAAAAAACTGTGTATCCTAAAGTATGCACCACAATGTAAGCACAAATGTCACCTTGTTTGAAAGCTATTGTCTCAGACTCTGTACATTATGTTAAGTAAATATGATGTGAATAGGGTGTAAGAGTATCGCTGTGGAAGGGAAAGGTTTTGTGGTGGATGTATGGGAGTGCTGTATACTATATATATGCATTGCTGTGGTCTAGGGCTCCTGTGAAGAGAAGCTCAATAATTAGGGCGGGGGGGGGGAGATAGGATGTAGAATTTTTTCCAAGTCAACACGTATTCTTTATATAACCTTTAAACCCATCGGTATATGCCATTTCCTAGTAAGGGACCCTGACATTATATTGGGCTTCAAATTTCAGGGAGTTCTGGATCACAGAGTGGTTCAACAAAGGCAATGGAGGAATACTGGTATGGGATACCATTGACAGGGGATATATGGCTGACAGGGAGCTGTACAGAACATATGTCCAGGGTGCATGGCAATGTTTGGATATACTCATAGTGGCAACAATTAAAAACCACAGCAGGGGGGGTACTGGGTTCCTGGCCAGTGGTGCTCTGTCGTGGTCCCTAGGGGAGCAGCGACAGTCTCCCAGGTGCAGCGGCGGGGACCGGGAGGGAGTGAGGGTTCAACAGTGAGCCCATGATGCTAATGACTATGCTTGTGAGCTGATAAGCCTAAAATAAGAACAAGGCCTAGAGCAGCATTGTGCCTGGAAATTTCCTCCTGTCAGCCTTCATGTTACTCAAATGTGGCCAGTCTCGAAGCCAAACTCAGCATGTAAATGCAATGCCTTCCCCCCAGTGTGGGACATGACACCCGGGGATGAGCCTCCCTGGCAACGAGGGACCACTATCAACTACCAACTGATGATGCAACTGGAAAATGACCTCATACGGAAGGTTCAACGCGGATCAGCGGACTATCCCTGTCTACATAAAATAACATGACTTTAAAATGCTGTTTGACCTAATGTAAGGGGGAAATGGAAAGGAGAAATGAGTTTCTATGGCTACGAGTCTCTAAAAAAGAGTCTGGAGGCTGTCAGAAGGATTGCCCTTATGCACAACTGAGCAGAGTCAGAGAGACAGATAAAGCAGATACAACCCCCAGATATCGGTTCCTTCGAGGGCTAAAGAGACCCATGGGAGTTATGGTCATGGCCGATGGGGTTAACTATCAGGTCAGATGGCCCCTCTTTGGAACTGGTGTTTATGTGTGACGAATCTGGACTCAGATGGGATCTCTCTTCATAAGACTTTCATGCTAATGTGCTGGAGGTGCAGTTAGTGTCGGGGTTTAAGATATATTTAGGGGATTTGAATCTCTGGACTGACAATGTGATAGCCAGGTCCTGAGCCTCAACAGACTCCAGCACCTACAATCTGACTTATTGGGCTCACCACACTCAGCTAAGATGGAGTTGAAGAAGGACAACCACCACACCATGGAGCCTAGAGTGATTACAACTGAAAGTGGGAGGATTGCATCCAGCATCCATGTGGAATCTGAGCCTCCTCTTGACATAGAGGTGCAATGGACACAACCAATCCAATGTCCACATAGAAAAGGTGGCATTGGATTGAGAAAAGTGGACATGATGGCTGATGGGTATGGGGAAAGGCAGGAAGAGATGAGAGGTGGAGGCATCTTTGGGACATGGAGCTGCCCTGGATGGTGCTTCAGGGGCAATCACCGGACATTGTAAATCCTCACAGGGCCCACTGGATGGAATGGGGGAGAGTGTGGGCCATGGTGTGGACCGTTGACCATGGGGTGCGGGGGTGCCCAGAGATGTACTTGCCAAATGCAATGGATGTGTCATGATGATGGGAAGGAGTGTTGCTGGGGGGGGAGAGGTGGGGTGGGGGTGGTAGGGTTCAATGGGACCTCATATATATGTATTTTTAATATAATATTATTACAAAGTCAATAAAAAATAAAATTAAATTAAAAAAAAATTAGACCCTCATTCTCTACATGAATAATGTATCAATTGAAAAGAGCCTGAGGAATTAAAGATCCAGGTGCTCTACAGTGAGCAAGGGAAGGAAGGAATTTATAGGGGTTGCATGCATGTGCCAAATGCAAATTTCGCTTATCACAATTTTCCCGGGAAAATTTTGCTTAAAAGAATGCTAAGAATTGAAACTTCCTTTGGTTGTTGGGCCAAAAATGTTTCATGTATTGCAAATCAAGCAAAATAGACTTCCAATAAACTGTGTTAGAGCTATGTAAAAAAAAAAAAATTTCAATGTTTTAAATTCTAAAGTTTTAACTGACTTTAATTCATATAATTTACTGAATACATTTCATTTAAGCTTTTAAATACTTTACTTTTAATTGTACATTTTTACATATTACTTAAAAACGATTATCCACATATTTGCTATTTAATATTTGAGGATGATGGAAATTTGAAAAACCCTACTTTAAAATGTACTTTTGGAATTTATGTGAAATTCTAACTCTGCTGATTCCAGACTCTGGGACCTCTTTCACCCCTAAGGCCTTCTTTGCCTTTTTGCAGCTTTAGGCAAACCCAGAGTCTTCTTTCTCTCCTTTCTCCTTTCCCTTACATGGCAGGATCAAAATGGCAGCTTCCTTTTTCTGTGTCTCTTTGTTTATGTCTCTGTTTATATAAGACCCAGCAAGAGGGCAGAGACTTAACCTAAGTCATGCCTCATTGAAATAGTCCAATCAAAAGCAATCTAATCAAGTGATTTAAAGTGAATCTAATACAAGCAAAGGATACCACACGTCCAGGAATATGTTGAAAAACATGATCTTTTGGGATTCTAAAAAGAACTTCAAACTGTCACAAGGCTCTGCTTACAATTGTTTTACATTCACAGACAGCTTTAAAAACCCAATTTTTCTGGAGTACAAAACAGCTTCAAACCACCACATATGGTTATTTCTTTCCAGGTCTAGGTAAGATGTCTTCTCATTCCTACATTTTATATAGTAGACATCCAATTATCTTTCTTCCTTTTAATCTTTTTGTTTAAATTGTAAAGAATGCACTTCTTAATCCCTGCTTAAAACTTGCATTAATGATTTAAAATCCAAAGCAGTGTTAATCAAGTTGGAGCCCAAAGGCCCTCTTATCTTTTCAGCTGGGATTTTGTGTTTGTAAATCAGTATTCCCCTTAGCCTAGTTGTCTATATAGGGATGAAACAAATATTATTTGTCTTAGTATAGCTAGAAAATAAATGGAAACTGATACATAGGATCTCAATTAGGGTTCATTGATTGACTAAATAAGCAAATGAATTCAATAAAAGATTACTTACAATTAGTCTCATATTTGTTATTTACTATAAAATTATGTTTAGAGAGTTTAAATATACTTGAATATAGTTATCACTAGCATCAAAGCAGGCTTCAGGAATTAAATCTGAAACACAGTTTAAAATAAACTATGTAGCATTAGCTGTATATTTGGCTTTGTAAATACATTTTCTCTAACCTCTTGAACTCAGTATCTTTTCTCTTGCCTAGGCTATTCTACATTCTGTAAGAACACATACAACTCATTTATCAGTCTGAGGAAGCAATCACCTGAATAATGTATGTTTTAGGATATTGATTTAGGTAATAAATGAAGCAAGTTGAATTGTTGGTCTACTGTAAAATTCTGATTTTGAGAAATATTTTACCTTTAATTTACAGTAATTTTATGTGATTATCATCATCTAAAACCAAAGTTTGGTATTGTTATCTAATTCATTTAAGTATTTATACTTTTGTCAATTATTGTTAGCAGTATTTTTAAAATTTTGATACTTGGACTGGAAAACAAGTGTTTTGAAATGTGGAATAACTTTTAAAAAGCCAAGTCTTTTAACTTTTCTCTTTAGAAAATAATTTAAATTCCCAAATATTCTCAACTATCATTTCACAACACAGCTTTTCTCATTCTTCCTAAATATCCCAGAAGATATAGAAAAATCAGAATTTTCTATTATATAAATTCAAATTAATTTCATACAATTATACTGTTTTGAATGAACTGTGTACTACATTATACCACATTGACATGGCATAAGTTTCAATTTCTCTTTCCCAGGGATAAGACAAAAGGAGTATAAGCCAAATAAATTATCCTGAATACTAAGACTATGATCATGTAAATTAAAAAGTAGGTCAAATAATGAGACAATAGCTTTGCTAGTATGTTCAAAATAGTACTTTTCTCACAGGGTGGTAAATATCACTTCATGGAAACAACAAAAATAGTATGAAGTTTTTGTTTACATTGAGAAAAATTGTTTAAAAAATACCCAGAAAATTCTCCACTAGGATGTCACTTCTCTGCATAAGTTTAAAGTTTATTAGTGGATGCCTAACTTGACTGCTCAGTGATAAAAATTTTTTTACTTTTCCAAATTGCCCAAATGTTTGGCAAGTGAATTATAAATACATGAGCAAAATGAGGAAACTCACCTCTAGCTCCCCTTCCCAGAACTTACCCAGCAAGCAAAAGAAACTTGCAGACAGCTAAAGCAGCTTAAGAAGCAAGTCAAAGAGGCCTGGGCAAAAAGATTACCTGCATTAAGTCATACAATAGACCACCCAGGAGAAGGAGAAAGTCTATTTCATAGGAATTAGAGGGAAAATTGGATTCCTGTAAGTGAGGGAATTCCTAAAAGCCATAAGGAAACACAAGTCCAGGAAAAAACACAGGCTCAGAAAAGACAGGGAAAATCCTGCACTTCATATTTGTGTCAGGCTGATCTTCTTGATAGAGGGCTAAACTCTGAAGGAGAGCATAAGCCAACTCAGAGCCAATTTGTAAAGGTTGTGGAAGGTCTGCTTTCCACATTTTTTTTGTTTGTGTTAGCTTCTGGCACTCAGGAAATCTCTGTCATATCACTAGCTGGACACAAAGTTAAGAAGCAGACAACTCAGAGACCAAATCCCAGAGTTAAAACTTTAAAATATTAAAATATACAGTGTGCCACAAATGATTACAAGGCAAACAAAGAAACATGAAATAATGGTCCATCCAAAGGACAAGATAAAAATCCAAAGTAGTCAAATAAGAGACCAATCTTTGGACTTTGTGGACAAAGACTTTTAAAAATGATCATTTATATGCTCAAGGAGATATAGGAATCACAGAGAAATCCCTAAAGGATATAAAGGAGAAACTGAAAGAACAATAAGAGAATATCTATAGAGATAGAAATTTTAAAAAGAAACAAAGCAGAAATAAAGGAATCAAAGATCATAATAACAGAAATGGCACATGTCTTAAAGTGTTTCAAATACCACATTGGTGTTGCAGAAGAATCAGTGAACTCAAAGACAAAACAACTCAAATGAATTAGAAAGAAAAAGGAATGAAAAAAGTGACAGAGCCTAAGAAACCTGTGGGATGCCATGAAGTGTATGTATCAAGTGTACCAATATATGCATTATGGGAGTCCAAGGAAGTAAAGAATGACAGAAAGGGGCAGAAGGGATATTCAAAGTAATAATGGCAGAAAACTTCATAATTTAATGAAAGACATTAATATGCATATAGAAGAAGGCTGACATATCCCACATAGCATAAAATTGAAGAACATGCTCAGACATGTGGTAATCAAACTTCTGAATGCCAAAGAAAGGGAAAGAATTCTGAAAGCTGCAGGAAAAAAGCAACATGTTTTGTAAAGGGAGTCCCAATAAAATTTAGAACTGATTTCTTATCATAAACCAAGGAGGCAAGAACGCAGTGGGACAAAATATTTAAAGTGATAAAAGAAAAAAAATGCCCACCAACAATTTTATTTCTGGTGACACTATCTTTCAAAGAGGAAGAGATTAAAGCACTCCTAGATAAACAAAAGCAGATGGAGAGCATTACCACTAGATCTGTTATATAAGCAGTGCTTAAAGCAGTTCTCAGACAAAAAGTAAAGAATATTTGACAGTAGAGTGAAGCAGCATAAAGAAGTACAATGATCCAATAAAGGTTCTAAGATGCAACTGAATAAAAATAAATAATAAATCCATGGTTTTGGACATACAATGTGTAAAGTTATAATTTATAACAAGTACAACAAAAAGGAAGGTGGTACAGAGGGGTATAGGAAGAAAGTATATGCATGCTATTAAAGTCAAGTTGTAATCAAATCAAATATTATTGTTATTGATTTAGAAAGCAAAATTTAATACCAATGGTAAACACAAAGAAACTATAAAAACATATCATAAAGAAATGAGAAAAGACTCAAAATGGTAAAATACAAAATCTCAAATACATATGAAAGTAGGAATTAATGGAAGAAATAAGGGGCAAAAAAAGCATTACTTACAAAGATCAAATAGCAAAAAGGCAGAAGAGAGTACTGCATTACCAGTAGATACTTTAAATGTAAATGAATTAAACTCTCTAGTCAAAAGGCAGAGATGGGCAGAATGGAAAAGAAAGCATGACACAACAATATGCTATTTATAAGAGATTCACCTTAAATTCAGACACAAGTAGGTTGAAAGTGAAAGGATGGAAAAAATATATATACCATGCAAATATATACGAAAAGAGAGCAGAAATAGGATGAAAAAATATATATATACCATGCAAATAGTCACCAAAAGAGAGCTGCAGTAGCTATACAAATATCATATAAAATGGATAAGCTAAACTATGTGACAAAGAATGGCACTATAAACTGATAAAAAGGTGAGTTCAACAAGACATAAAATTATAAATATATATGCACTTAACAGTAGGCCCTCCAAATTTTCAATCAAAAATTGACATATTTGAAGGGAGAAATAGACAGCTCCACATTTATAGTAGGTTTTAATACATCATTTTTAATGCATAGAGCATCTAGGTAACAGGAGAATCTAAAAAAGAAGAGAAAACTAAATCCAAAGTGAGCAGAAAGAAGAAATAAACTAAGATAATAATGGAGATAAATGAGAGAATGGAAAACAATAGAGATATTCAATGAAACCTCAAGTTGGTTCTTAAAAATGATCAGTGAAATTGACAAAACTGTACTTTGATTCACAAAAAAGGGAAGATGTCATCTATCTACACTAACTCAAGAAGAAATAGAAGATGTCAACAGCACAATAACAAGTAAAGAAAATGAATAAGTAATCAAAAATCTACCAACAAAGGAAAGCACAGGACCATATGGGTTCATTGGAGAGATCAGTCAAACATTCAAAAAAGAATGAACTCCAAGCCTGCTCAATCATTTCCAAAAAATTGAAGAGGAGGGAAAATTTCTTAACTAATTCTATAATGCCAGTATCACCTACTGTCAAAGCCAGACAAAGATATTACCAGAAAATTACAGAGAAATAGCCCTTACTGATATTAAAAAATTATAACAGAATACTAATAAACCAAGTCCAAAATCATATTAAAAGAATTATACACTATGATGAAATGGGACTTATCCCAGGTATGCAAGAGTGGTTCATTATAAGAAAATTAATACAATATTTCACATTAATAGAATGAGGAAACGAACACATGGTTATCTCAATTGATGTAGCAAATTTGAAAAATAAAAGGCATTTAACAAAATCTATTATTGCTTCTTGATTAAAACATGTAGCAAAATAAGAACAGAATGAAATTGCTTCAACATGATAAAGGATATATATGAGAAACCCACAGGTAGCATCACAGCTAATGGTGAAAGTTTTCCCTCTAAGATAAGGAATGAAATAAGATGTCCATTCTCAATGATATCATTCAACATCCACTGGAAGGTCTAAGCATAGCAAATAGGCAAGAAAAGATAACCAAAGGTATCCAAATTGGAAAGGAAGAAGTAAAATATTCCCTATTTGTAGATTGCATGATTTTATTATTTTATTCTGCTAAAAGCCGCTAAGACATTCTGCTAGAAATGGATTAGCTTTTATAATGGGAATTTATTAGGTTGCAAGCTTACAGTTCTGAGATGGTGAAAGTGGCCAAATCAAGGCATTATCAGGCAATGCTTTTTCCCTGAAGACCAAAACCTGGAGGCATCTGTTGATCTCTCTCTTCTCTTCTGGATTTTGTTGCTTCAGCTTCAGGCTTCCTCTCTCCTGGTTCCATTGATTTCATCCACTTGCTCTCAGTTTTCTTTCTCAGCTTCTGTAGATTTCTCTCAGTCTCTTTCTCTGCATCTTCCCATTTATAGAGAGCTCCACTAAGAGAATTAAGATCCGCCCTGGGTCACACCTTGCAGAAGTAACCTAATCAAAAGAAGACACCATCAACAATAGATTTATGCACACAAGAATGGATTAGCCCTAAGGACATGATTTTCTTGGGTTCATAAAAGCCTCGAGCTACCAAGCGCCACCATTGGATCTTACAAAGAAAGTTTCCTTCTATATTCATATACATTCATTCCATCAATATAATCGACAGGAAGTGTGTCCCTCCCTCTTGAAGCCTGGGGCAGCAGTACTTTCCCTCACAATGGGACAGAAGGACCTTCCTTTTCAAGTGCCAGGACATTCTTACTCTTTCCACATGTGTGTGAGCTCAGTTTCCTGGACCAGTAAGATGGCTTTGGTCCAGATGTCAGTTTCCATGTTTCTGTCTGTGAAGTCATTTTTCCTTCAATCTGTCCATTTTCTGTCCCTTTTAGTCCAGGTTGGCAGAAATTCCATTAATGCAGCTCTCCCATAAATCTTGGCTTCACATGCAGCACAGAGGAGTCCCAACCATCAGAGTAAAGCTTTCCAGAGATCCTTCCTGGATAACTGAATTTCCAATCCTGACTTACATTGAAATTTAACTGAATTTCCAAGTTCAGTCAAATCCTCACTTGAGGCACTTTTCTCTGGGGACTCATTTTCTAGAAGCTCAGAATTTTCCAAATCAATTTCTAGTGTCCAGGAGTTCAGTTCGCAACTTATATTTTGCCTCTTGCATTTTACTATAGGCTGAAAGAAGAAGTCAGCCTGCACATTCCACATTTAGTTTGGAAATCTCCTCAGCTAAAATTCAAGCACGTCACTTTCAATCTGCTTTCCATCTGAAATTAGCACTCAATTTTTCCAAATTTTATGCCACTTTAAAATAAGGGTCACCTTTCTTCCAGTTTTCAATGATATTCATCATTTCTATCTAAGGCCTCATAGGAAGTATCTTTAGTGCCCATAATTATACCAACAGTCTCATCAAAGCAGTGTAGGTCTTTTCTATCAAGCAGCTCACAATTCTTCCTGAATCTACTCATTAACAAATTAAGAAGCCTTTTTAACATTGTTGGTATTTGTGATAGCAGTATTCTACTCTCCTGGTACCAAATTCTATTTTAGTTTGCAAGTTGCCATAACAATATACCAGAAATGGTTTGGCTTTTAAAATGGGAAATTATTAGGTTGCAAGTTTGCAATTCTGAGGCCATGAACATGGCCAAATCAAGGCATCATCAGACAATGCTTTCCCCCTGAAGACTGGACATGGAAGCATCTGCTGGTCTCTCCCTTCTCTTCTAGATTTTGTTACTTCAGATTCTGGCAGCTTCTTTTCCAGGTTCTGTTGACCTCAGTTCCTTGCTTTCACAGATTTCTCTCTCAATTTCTGGAGGTCTCTTTCTTTGTCTCTCTATATTCATCCCACGTATAAAGGACTCCTGTAAGAGGATTAAGACCTACCCTGGATCATGCCTTACTGAAGTAATTTAATCAAAAGTAGTTCCCACCAACAATAGGTTTACACCCACAAAAATGAGTTAGCCCTAAGGACATAGTTTTCTGAGGTCCATTACAGCCTCAAACTACCACACTTATATATTAGAAATCCTGAAAAATCCACAATAAAGGACAGCTAATACATAAATTTAGTAAATTAGTAGGGTATGAGATCAATATGCAAAATCAGTAGTGTTTCTATACACTAGTCATGAATAATCTGAAGAGGAATCCAAGAAAAAATTCCATTTTGAGTAGCAATTAAAATATTCAAATATTTAGGAATAAATTTAACCATGTATGGGTATTTCTGTGGCTCTGTCTACCACCCCTGACAGGCCAAGAAGGATAGTGCTCCCTCAGCTTCTCTGGGCAACTGTAGCTGCTTTTGGCCCACAAGGAGTAGACTGTTGGACACATCTCTGACTAAAACCCCACTCCTGACAGTGTAGGAGAAGGATAGGGCTCCCTCAGCCTCTCTGGGCAACTGCAGTCACTTTGACCCTGCATGTACTAGACTGTTGATCAAACCTGTGGCTACATCCCTGCCCCCAATAGGAAAGAGTGAGATGGTATTTCCTGAGCCTCTCTGGGCAGCTGAAAGCACTTTCAGACCACACAGATTTGATTTTTGGTCACACCTGGATCCATCCCTGCCCCTAACAGGGCAAGAGAGACAATGCTCCCTCAACCTCTCCAGGCAACTGCAACTGCTCTCAGTCTAAATGGACTAGACTGTTAAACACATCTGTTGCACCATTCCTACCTGTGACAGGGTAGAGAAGGGGTAGTGTTCCCTCAGCCTTTCTGGGCAACTGCAGCCACTTTGGGCTTGCATGGATCACATTTGTGGGCACTCCAGTGACATCATTCATGCGGCAACAGGGCATGAAGAGGGACAGTGCTCCCTTAGCCTCTCCATACAACTGCAGATACTTTTGGCTTGCACAGACTAGGTTGTTGGACATATCTGAGGCTCCATCCCTGTACCTAACAGAGCAGGAGGGACAGTGCTCCCTTAGCTTCTTTTGGCAACTTAAATGGCTTTCAGCCCAAATAGACAAGATTGTTGCACACCTTTGTGGTGCCATCCCTGCTCCTGACAGGGGAAGAGGGGAGTCAGTGCTTTGTCAGCCAATCTGGGCAACTGTGGTCACTCTTAATCTATGTGGCTTATTTTGCTGCCCACACCTATGGCTCCATCCTCATCTCAGACAGAGGAGGAAGGAGCATGGAGCTTATCAGTCTCTCTGGGAAACCGCAGATGGTCTTGACCTGCATGGCTTGGATTACTGTACATGGCTGCAGTTCCATCCCTAACCCTGGCAGGGGAGAAAGGCAGGAGATGCTTTATCAGTTCCTGGGGCAATGTGCACAGCTTTAGCCTCCATGGCTTACAAGACCAACCATATCCATGGCTCCTACTCTGCAACTATTAAAGAAAAAAATGCAAGAAACTGATGAAAAAGAGCAGAAAATTTTCAGATTGGCTAAACATGAACCCCTATAAGTCCCAAATCAAGTTGAATGAAGTATCAAGAGGGGCACAAAGTAAACCAGAGAAAGTCCTAGCATAAAGGGATAAATTGAGCCCAGAATAAATTACATCTAGAAAATGAGATGCTGAGACACCAGAATAAAATTAAATTACAATCCAAGAAACTGAAAGATATGGTCCAGTCAAAGGAACATTAAGTTGACATTAAGGAGCTGAAAAATCTAATCATAGATGTTTAAACAAATTTCCTTAATAAAATCAATGAGATGAAGAAAAATTGTAAGGTTATTAAAAAGACACTGGGTGAGCACAAAGAAGATTTTGAAAGTGTACATAGAAAAAGAGCAGATCTTATGAGAATGAAAGACAATAAAAGAAATTAAAAAATACACTAGAGGCATATAATAGCAAATTTGAGGAGGTGGAAGAAAGGATCAGCAATCTTAAAGACAGTGCTACCAAAAGTGAACATACAAGAAGAACAGATAAAGAAAGAATGGAAAAAGAAAATAACAGTGTCTCATGGATCTAAATGATGGCAAGAGGTGTGCAAAGATAGGAGTCATGGGCATCCTAGAAGGAGAATAAAAGAGAAAAGGGGCAGAAGGAATATTTGAGGAATATTCCAACTCTATTGAAGGATAGAGATATACATGTCCAAGAAGGACAAAATACTCCTACTTGAATAAATCTGAATAGACCTACTCCAAGATACATACTAATCAAAATGGCAAATGCCAAAGATAAAGAAAGAATCCTGCCAGTAGCAAGAGAAAAGAGATTTTTTATATATGAGGGATATCCAATAAGACTAAGTGCTAATTTCTTATCAGAAACCATGGAGACAAGAAGCAGTGAGATGAGATATTTAAGAGACCAAAAGAGGAAAACTGTAAGCCAAGAATCTTATATCAAACAAGATGGCCTTTCAAAAATGAGGGCAAGTTTAGAATATACACCAAGAAACAGAAGCTGAGAGAGTTTATAACCAAGACACTGGCTTTGCAAGAAATACTAAAGGGATTGCTAAAGCCTGAAAAGTGAAGACAGGAGAGAGAAGCTTGGAAGAAAGTCTAGAAACGAAGATTATATCAGTAAAAATAACCAAAAATAATAACATTGAATGTTAATGGATTAAGTCCCCAATCAAAAGACATAATCTTGTAGAAGGGATAAGAAAATATAAGCCACCTCTCTGTTGTCTACAAAACACTCACCTTAAACCCAAAGATACAAATAAACTGAAATGAAAGACTGGAATAATATATAATATATTTCACACATGCAGTAACCAAATAAAGCTGGAGTGGCTATACTTATGTCAGAAGAAATAGACTTTAAAAACAAAGCTGTTATTGGAGAAAAGGAAGGACATCACATATTAATAAAAGGGGTAATTCACTGAGAAAAAATAACAATTATAAATGCATATGCACCCAAATTAAATAAAGGAAACACTGGAAAAACTGAAGGAAGAAATAGATGTTTCTACAATGAGAGTTGGAGACTTCAATACATTGCTGTCATCATTAGCTAGAACATCTGGACAAAGGATCAATAAAGAAACAGAGAGATTAAATAAAATGATAAAGGAACAAAACCTAAAAGGCATATATGAATATTGCACTCCAAACAGCAGGATAGACATTCTTTTCAAGAGCTCACAGTTCTTTCTCCACTATAGACCATATGTTGGGTCACAAAATGATCTCAATAAATTTAAAAAGATTGAAATTATACAAAATGCTTTTCCTGATCATAAGAGAGAATAAAGCTGGACATCAACAAAAGGCAGAAAAAAGGTAAATTCACAAATATCTGGAGATTAAACAACACACCCTTAAATAATCTGTAGTCAAAGAAGAAATTGCAATAGAAATCAATATATATCTCAGTATGAATGAAAATGAGAACACAACATCCTTATCATATGGGATGCAAAGAAGGCAGTGGTGAGTGGAAAATTTATAGCACTCAGTGCTTACATTAAAAAGGAAGAAAGCTTAAATCAATGACTCTAGTACACAGCTGAGGAAATATAAAAAGAACAGTAAACTATTCTCTAAGGAAGCATAAAGAAAGGAATAACCAAGTTTAGAGCAGAAATAAATGAAATTGAGAACAACAGCTAATAAAAAGAGAGAATTAACCAAACCAAAATTTGGCTCTTTGAGAAGACTAATAAAATTGACAAACCCTTAGCTAGATTGACAAAGTAAAAAGATGTAAACAAATCAAATCAGAAATGAAAATGAAGACATAACTATTTACCCCAAAGAAATAAAATATATCATAAAAGGATTCTATGAACAACTGTACAACAAACCAGACCATGTAGATCAAATGGAAAGATTCCTAGGAAAATATGAACAGCATACGCTGATCCTAGGAGAAATAGAAGATCTTGACAAACCAAACACAAGTAAAGAGATTGAAACAATCATCAAACAACTCTCCAAAATGAAAAGCCCAGGGCCAGATGGCTTAATAGGTGAATCCTACCAAGCATTCAAAGAAGACATTACTCAAACTCTTCCAATCTTACTCAAACTCTTCCAAGAATTGAAGTGGAAAGAACACTACAAAATTCATTATATGAAGCCAGTATCACCTCAATATCAAAGCCAGATACAGATATTATGAAAAAAAGGAAATTTCTACATGATGAAGAGGGTTTTATGACCGGCATGTAGGGGTGATTCAACATAAGAAAAACAATCAGCATAATAACTGCATTAATAAATCAAAGAAGAAAAATCACATGATCATCTTGATTGACACAGAAAAGATACTTGACAAAAGACAGCATACTTTCTCAATAAAACTACTCTGAAAGATAGGAATAGAAGGAAACTTTCTCAACATGATAAAGTGCATATATGAAAAACCCATTGCTAACATTGTACTCAATGGTGAAAGAATGAAAGCTTTCCCATTGAGATTGGGAACAAAAGGATGCCTACTGTCACCACTGTTGTTCAATACAGTGCTGGAAGTTCTAGCTAGAGAAATAAGGTGAGATACAGAAATAAAAGGTGTCCCAATTGGAAAGGAAGAGGTAAAAACTTTCACTATTCTCAGATGATATAAATCTATACCTACAACAAAGAACTGGAAAGCTATAACAAAACTACTAGACCTAAGACATGAGTTCAACAGAGTGGCAAGATACAAAATTAATGCACAAAAATCAGTAGTGTTCCTATACACTAGGAATGAGTGATCTGAGAAGGAATTCAGGAAAAATCCCAGATAAAAAAATCAAATATTTAGGAATAAACTTAACCCCGGACATAAAGGACATATATTCTGCAATGTGTTACTAAAAGAAGATCTAAATAAATGGAAGAACATTTGTGTTCATGGATTGGGAGACTAAATATTGTTAAGATGTCAACCCAATCCACATTGATATACAGATTCAATGCAATCCTGAAAAAAATGCCAACAGCCATTTTTAAAGAAATGGGAAAGCCAAATGTCAAATATTTTTGAAAGGGTAATTGGTCCTGAATAGTCAAAAGCATCTTAAAAAGGAAGAAAGAAGTTGGAGGGCTCTCCCTTCTGGACTTTAAATCATGTTACCTAGGTATAGTGATAAAAACAGCAAGGAACTGGCGTAAAGATTGACATATAGTCCAACGGAACCAGATTAATAGTTCAGAAACAGATACTCAATTCAGTTCCTTTGAGGACAAATGATTTTTTAAAACTTCTTTATTGAAGTTTATCATTCATACATGAATATCCAAAAACAATAAGAGTATAGTGTAAGTTGTAAACTTACAAAATAAACATGTATATTTTCATACAGAATTCCCATACATTACCCCACCACCAACATCTTGCATTTTTGTGAAACAATTATTTTAAACTATGCAAGAGCATCATCCAAACATTACTATTAACTATAGCCAATATCTTACATTTGGTAATTTTCCCCCAACCCACCGAGTCAATGACACCACATATTAATATTATACACTTGTTGTAGTTCATGAGAGCATGACCTCATATTTGTTTTGTTAACCACATTGCATCCTCCATTACAAGATTCATTGTGTTATATAGTCCCATGTTATATAATCCATTCAAAGTATATTCCCATATTGATCACAAAGTTGTGCTGTCAGCACCTCAGTCAATTTTAGAACATTTTCACTACTCCAAAAGGAAAAATTCCATACCTCTTTGCAGCCTCCTAGTTGTCCTTAGATTTGATATAATATCTTTTTGGTAACTGCTGAAAAAATATTACAATATTACTATTAACTTTAACTCATAAGCTACATTAGTTGTAATTTTCACATGTATCACCATATACTTAACACTTCGTAAAGGAAAAACATTCTTATAATAATTAACCACAATTTTCATTCACCACAAAAAATTATTATACTATACAGTTCCTACATTTTTTCTCTAGCTTTCTTTCAATTAAAATATTACATCTACAGTCTATCCCTTTCAACCACAATCACATTATTAAATCAGCAGTGTTAGTTATACTCACTACAAAGTAAGAAGAAATGAAATTAGGATGCATATGACAACATGGAGGACAAGTGATTTTTGACAAGACTATCAATTCCACCCAGCTGGGGCAGAAAAGTCTATTCGACAAAAGATGCTGGGAGAACTGGATAGCCATATCCAAAAGAAAGAAAGAGGACTCCTATCTCATACCTTATAAAAAATTAACTCAAAATGGATCAAATAGGAAAGTGGATGTGGCTTAACCAGCTGGGCGCCTGCCACCACATGGGAGGTCCCAGGTTTGGGTCCTGGTGCCTCCTAAAGAAGGCAAGCAGACACTGCACCTGCCACAATGAGCTAAATGTTGCACTCACTGCAATGAGCTAGACACCACACCTGCTTCAATGTGCAAACACCTAAATGAGTAGATGCCACAAGCCAGCAGATGCTGCAGCCCATTGAGAATGGATGTAGCTCAGACTGTTAGGCACTTGCCTCCCATGTGGGAGGTCCCAGGGTCAGTTCCTGGTGCCTCCTGGAGAAGGTAAGCAAACAATAAGCAGACAGACAAGAGAAACATTGGGGGGTGGGGGGGTGGGGGGATATGGGATAAATAAAGAATGTAAATAAATCTTAAAAAGCAACAACAAAAAACAACAACAAAAACTGAATCCAGAGGCCCTTTTAAAAAATGGATCAAATACCTCAATTTAAATGCTAAAACCATACAATTCTTAGAAGAAAGTATAAGGAAACATCTTCAAGACCTGGTGGCAGGTGGTGGCTCTTTAAACCTTACACCAACAAAAGAAATGGATAAATGGGACCTCCTCACACTTAAAACACTTTCATGTTTCAGAGAACTTTGTCAAGTACATGAAAAAGCAATCCACTCAATGGAAGAAAATATTGGCAAGACACCTAGCCAAAAAGGATTTGTTTCCATCCTGTATAAATAGCAAAAATCAAAGAGCAAGCAATCCAATTAAAAAATGTGCAAAAGACTTATATAGACATTTCTCCAAAGAGGAAATACAAATATGAAAAAGCACATGAAAAAATGTTCACAATCATTAGCTATTAGAGAAATGCAAATCAAAACTACAATGAAATATCATCTCACACCTCATAGAATGGCCTTTAGCAAAAACAACAACAAAAACAACAGAAAACAAGTGCTAAAGAGGATGTGGAGAAATAGGGTCACTCCCTGACTGTTGGTGGAAATGTAGAATGGTGCAGTCTCTGTGGAAGAAAGCGTGGTGGTTCCTCAAGGACTGCCATATGATTCGGCTATTCCTCCTCTTAAATTTTTTGGAACCGTTTGAGAAGAATTGGTATTAGCCCATTTTGGAATGATTGTTAGAATTCCCCTGTGAAACCATCTGGTCCTGGACTTTTCTTTGTTGGGAGGTTATTGATGATGGACCCAATTTCATTATTTGTGATTGGTCTGTTGAAGTCTTCTACTTATTCTTTCGTAAATATAGGTTGTTCATGTGTTTCTAGAAATTCATTCATTACATCTAAGTAGTTGAACTTGCTGGCGTACAGTTTTTAATAGTATCCTCTTATGAAGTTTTATTTCTGTGTGGTCAGTGGTTATGTCCTTCTCTCATTTCTGATTTTATTTGCAAATTCCCTCTTTTTTCTTTGTTAGTCTAGCTAAGGGTTTGTCAATTTTATTAATATTATTTAAAAGTACCATTTCATTTTGTTAATTCTATTTTTTGTCTCAATTTAATTTATTTCTGCTCTAATCTTTGTTATTACTTTCCTCTGCTTGCTATGGGATTAGTTTGCTTTTCTTTTTCTCATTCTTCTGGGTATGCAGTTAGGGTAGTGCAGTTGGTAATTAGGGAAATACAAACCAAAACCATTCTGAGCTAGGTGTACAGTTAGCTATTAGGGTAATACAAATCAGAACCACCATGAGATACAATTTCACACACATTAGATTGCTACTATTAAAAACACATGGAGGGAAGTGGATGTGGCTCAACTGATAGAATGTCCGCCCACCATATAGGAGGTTCAGGGTTCAGTACCCAGGGCCTTCTGGCCCGTGTGGTGAGCTGGCCCACATGCAGTGCTGCCACACACAAGAGTGCTGTGCCATGCAGGGGTGCCCCAGAGTAAGGATGTCCCATGTGCAAGGAGAGCTGCCCCACACAAAAGGCATAGCCTGCCCAGGATTGGCATCGCACACATGGAAAGCTGATGCAGCGAGATGACACAACAAAAAGAGACACAGATTCCCAGTGCCACTTGATAAGAATGCAAGTGGACACAGAAGAACACACAGTGAATGGACACAGAGAACAGACAACGGGGTGGGGGTGGGAGTGGGTAAGGGGGGTGGGAATAAATAAAAAATGAATCTTTAAAAAACATGGAAAAGAACAAGTTTTGGAGAAGATATTGGGAAATAGGGTTATACATTCATTTTTGGTAGGCATGTAAAATATTGTACCCATTGTGGAAAACAGTTTGTTTTTTCCACTGTAATTTAAGGTTTGAATTACTATATAACCTAGAAATCCCATATCTGGGTATATGGCAAGAATTGAAACAGGTACTGGAACAGATATTTTCACACTGATATTCATAGAGGCATTATCTACAGTCACCAAAATATGAAAGCTTCCCAATTGTCCATTAATTCATGGTTGGATAAAAAAATGTAGTCTATACGTACAAAAGGATATTATTCACCCATAAAAAGGAATGAAGTTAAGATGCATCTGACAACAAGGATCAACTTGAAGACATTATGTCAAATGATATAAGCCAAACACAAAAAAACAAATATCGTATGATCTCACTGATATGGAACTATTATAACCAAGCAAATATGTTTAGTAAGAAATTAGAATAATGGTTACCAGCATCTGGTATATGGGTAGGGAATGGGGAGTTAAAACTTATTTGGTGCAGGGTTTCTGTTTGTGTGATGGGAGATTTTTCTGGAAAAAATAAAACATTACCTTAATGCACGGCAGTAAGGAAGCCATATGTTGGAGATGTGTCAAAATGTAGAAGGAATCGACATAATTAATTTGCACATTTTTTATGACATTTAGCTTGAAGCTGAAGTCAGCATACTAGGTGGCTAGAACCCTTTGTATTTCTATCTTGAATAACCAGAGTTATTGGGGGATATCCAGTAGGCAGGGAAATCCTGGGAAGAAGAGATCCACAGAGAAAGAATATTAAACTCTCCACAAATCTCTGAATTATCCCTGGAATATGCATTTCAAAAGTATCACTCAAGTAGTCCAGCTTTGAGGATAACAGAGTTGAAATGAGCCTTCAGAGAGTGGAATTAAAGTTTAGCAAAGTAAACTGCCTACTAAAACAAAATAGAAGTCAGTAGTTATCAAAGGACCATATCAGATGGAAGAGTTTCCATAATCAATTGTTAATAATACCCAGAATATAATCCAAAATTATTACTAGATGTAAAAACAAACAGTAAAATGTTATGTATACTTAAGGCAATTGATAGAGATGAACCTCAAGTTTATTTATTCATAGCAGTTGCTATAACTATTATCAAGAATGTAACAATTGTTCAAAATAAATGGAAGTGTAGATAGTCTCAGCAGAGAAATAAAAATTATAAAAAGGACCAAATTTTCTCTAATGGAAAATTCATAAACTCGAGTGAACTTGAAGTTAAATCAATAAAATTATGCAATTTGAATAAGGGAGAGAAACAAGAAGATTGAAGAAAATGAACAGAACATCAAAGGCCTGTGGGACATTATAAAAAAGATCTAAACTACATATAACTGTCATCTGAGAAGAAGATGGAAGACTTAAATAGGCAGAAAAATATTTATAAAACTAATAGATAAAAATCTACAAATTTGGTGAAAGATTACTTTATAGATTCAATAATCTCAATACAATCTAGAGGATAAATGTGAAGAAATCAAAACATATACATATGACAGGATACTGTGAAAAGCTAAAGATAAATTTTAAAAGAAACCAGAGAAAAACCACATATTATATACAAGTAAAAACTACTCTCCTGGGGAGCAGATGTGGCTCCATGGCGGGGGGGGGGGGGGGGGCTGTTTTGCATGTACGAGGTCCTGAGTTCAATCCCTGGTAGCTCCTAGAAAAACAAAAAACAAAATACTATTCTCTTGATCAGAAATAACTATACCAGAGGACAGTGGAATCACATCTTGAAAATTCTGGAAGAGAAAAGTCCAAAAACCCCTTAATTCTGAGACTTTATTCACTAACAATATTTTAAAAATAATGAACAATAATGAAGTTATTTTTCTGATAAAAGTAACAAATCGAACTTATAACGAGCAGATCAACAATTCCCAGAGGATGCAATTTAGGTTGAGAAAAGCCAAATCAATACTTGTATATTTTAAGGGAGGAATTAAAAACAGAAAAGCCTCTTGATTCAATAGAATCCAAATCTTGATCTTTCCCAGATTTTCATAGAATTTTGCAGTTTGATTTTAAAATGTACATGAACTCAAAAAAGAAAAAAAACCTTGAATATCCAAAGCAATTTTGAAGGGGAAAAAGAAATGTCAAAGGACTTCCTGTAAAGGTATATTCATCAAGATTCTGTTTTTTGGGGATAAGGATAGACCAATAGATTAATGTAACAAACCTATAGAACCTCTATCTATCTATCTATCTATCTATCTATCTATCTATCTATCTATCTATCTATCAACTATCTATCTAATTATTTGATTTTTAACATATACCAAAGCACTAAAATGGGAAAAGAATAATTAATTAAAAAATGGTAGTGGAACAATTGTCTCTATAATGGAAAATATAAAAGTTGATCCATATGTCACAATAAACCTCAAAATTAATTCAAGATAAACCATAGATTTAAACATAATAATTCAATTTGTAAAGATTTTAGTAGAAAACAGAGAAGAATGCCTTCTTTATTTAGGAATAGTCAAATGTTATTTTAAAACAGATGCAGAATGTATTAGACATGGTAAAAATTAAAGCATTCAACCTATGAAAATTAAAATCAGTGCTAAGAAAAGGAATAGGTAAAAAAAAGATTAAAAAAAGAAAAGGAATAGGTAAACTACCCACTGGAAAGAAAACGTTATCAATACATATATGAGACAAAGTGCGGAAGCTACTAAAGATGTATAAGGACGGCCTACAACTCAGTCAGAAGGCAAATAGCCTAATAACAAATCGACAAAATTTTCAATAGACACTTCTCTTCATAAAGAAAGAAGTACCAATTAGCAATGACAAATAAACTGATGAAAAACTTGCTCAACATCATTACTTCTCAAGAAATAAAAAAAAAAAAAAACCACCATCATGAGATGCTCAGCAGAGGGCTAAAGTTCAAAAGAGTAATGGCTAAAAAATGAGGTGTCTAAATTAAAATTTCTGCAAGAAAAGAAAGCAACTAGAATGTTCATAATTTGCTCAGAAGAGTTTGTAATGATTTAATCATTTTGGAAAACTGGCCATTTTTTTAAAAGTCAAACATATAGATTTCTTATAACCCATTTCTTTCTAGCTATTTATTGTTTGCATGAGATATCTTTTTTTTTCAACATTTTACTTTCAACCTATCTATGAGTTTGAATCTAAAGTGTTTCTTTGCATACAACTGGATCTTTCCCCCCTCAGTTCTGGCAATCTTGGTCTTTAGATTGGAGTGAGTAATCTATTACACTCTTTTTAAAAAAATAAATTTTGAACACATCTCTTATTTTATTTTATTTTATTTTATTTTATTTTATTTTATTTTATCCCCTCCCCCCACTCGCAGCTTTTTGCTTGTTGTCTGCTTTCTGTGTCCATTTTCTATGTGTTCTTCTGTGTCTGTATTTATTTTTATTTATTTATCCTCCTCCCCCTGCTACTTACTTGTTGTCTGCTCTCTGTGTCCATTCGCTGCATGCTCTTCTGTGTTTTTACTTGTCTCCCTTTTTTGTTGCATCACCTTGCTTCGTCGGCTTTCCAACTCACTTGTGGGCCGGCAGCACTCCACAGAGCTTGTAGCTGGCGGCTCTCTGCAGCGTGCTGGGTGAGCCTGCCTTCACAAGGAGGCCCCGGGACATGAACCCAGGACCTTTCAAATGGTAGATGGGAGCCCAACTGATTGAGCCACAGTGCTTCCCTAATCCACTACAGTTAATTTAATTACTATTAAGGTAAGATTGATGTTTACCATTTTGCTCTTTGGTTCTTATTCATCTTATGTCTTTTTTGTTTCTCTATTCTTCCTTCTTTTGTGTTAAAAAGATATTTTTTGGTGTACCATTTTAATGTCCTATATTTTTGAGTTACTTTCTTAGTAGTTTCCCAGGCATTACAATTAGCATTAACATTATAACAATATAATTCAGACTAATACCAATTAAATTTAAATAATATGAAACTTTTCACATCTATAGCTCCTTTCCTTCCTTCCTTCTTTATGCTGTTTTTGTCATACAAATTATATCTTTTTGCATTGCATGCCCATTAATATGTATTAATAATTATTAATTTTTGCAGTTGTCTTTTAAAATTAGATAATAGAGAAAAATGTAATAACAAAAAATGTAATCATAGGGTCTTTTAAATTTTCCTAGGAACTTAGCTTTACCTGTGTTCTTTATTTCTTCATGTGGATTTGAGTTACTGTCTTATGTCCTTTCACTTCAGGTGAAGGACCCTGGAGTTGTTCTTGTTGTTGAGAAAATATACATGGGATTGATGTTTCAGTTTTTGTTTACTGAGAATATATTAATTTCTCCATTTATGGAGCATAGTGTTTCTGGATATAGAATTCTTGGTTGATGGTCTTTTTATTCTAACACTTTGAGTATGGCCCTCTACTACCTTCTGGACTTCATAGTTTCTGAAGAAAAGTCAGTTATTAATCTTATTGAGACCCGCTTGTATTAATGAATAACTCCCTGCTTTTTCCAAGATTCTCTTTTTATCATTGATATTTGACAATTTCATTGTGACATGTTTAGGTGAGAATCTTTTTGAGTTTATCCTCCTTGGAGTATATTGAGTTTTTTGGAAATATAGATTAATGTTCTTATCAAACTTTGGGAAGTTTTTGGCTATTTCTTCAAACACAATGCATTCATTTCATTCATGACTCTCCATCTGGGAGTCTTGTTATGTGTAAGTTGGTTTGTTTGATGGTATTTCACAGGTCTCAGAGGCTTTGCTGATTTTGTCTTCATTCATTTTTTCTTCTGCTATGCAGACTGAATAGGCTCCATTGACCTATCATTTTATTTTTTTATATCAATGTTACAAGTTATTCCATTAACATAAGATAATAACTACAATAACAATACATTTGCTTTAGTCTATGGTTACAGTCTCCCTTTTTCTTGTTGTTCATTCCTCAGTCTGGAGGTATTTGCAACTATGTCCACTCTGACTCCTTCAGGGTGAAGGGAGATAGATATTATGGGGCAGAGGAAAGGAATTGTTTTGTTTGCACTCAAGTGCAAAGTATCTTCAAAGATACTCCTTTTTTTACCCAAGGTTTTTTTTTTTATCCTCCCCCACTTGTGGCTTGCTTGCTGTCTGCTCTCTGTGTCCATTTGCTGTGTATTCATTCTTCTGTGTGTCTGTATTTATTTTTATTTATTTCTCCTGCTTTGTGGCTTGCTTGTTGTTTTGTTCTCTGTGTCCATTTGCTGTGTGCTCTTCTGTGTGTTTTTTTTTTGTTTTTTTTTTATTTGTTTCCCTTTTTTGTTGCATCACCTTGCTGATTCAGCTCTCCACAGCGCTCTTAGGCTGGTAGCACTCCATAGTGCTTGCAGTTTGGTAGCTCTCAATGGTGTTCAGGTGAGCCTGCCTTCACAAGGAGGCCTTGAAATGAGAACCCAGGCCTCCCATATGGTAGATGGGAGCTTAACTGATTGAGCCACAGCTGCTTCTCATACTCCTTGTTTTTGAGATCGAACAGGTCCATCATCACTGTGTTGTTAGTTGTCCAGGAAAACCCTGAATAACTGAAGAGAAGAATTTGACCACAACTCTTCTGGGTTACAGGGGTAAACTGGCATATGAACAATCCAAAGATGTTAAGTCTCTGAGAAATATAGTTGCATGTGCATTGAAAATTGTACATTCAAATAAAAGGAGTAGAATAATGATTTGAATAATTACAAATGAGTATGACTATTTTATATTGGGGAAATAGATTTTTATATATTTCCAGATAAGGCCTGCCAAAGGGGTGTTGATTTCATGGATCCATGTAGGTTCCCCATGGTGTCCAGATGTCCCTAGAGCTCTTTGGAACACTTTCGTTTGAGATTTTGTGTACTGTAGCAGTTTGTGAAATCTGCCTGAGACTTGCAAAAGTTTAACCTCTGGAATGAACCCCCATCACATTTTGGAATCTCTTAGCCATAAATACTCTATTCTATTTAATATATCCCCCTTTTTGTCAAGGTTTTTTTCCAAATGCATCACTGATTACTGTTTGGTAGTACTACATCAGTGCCAGAGAGGCTCATCACCAGGAGTCATGTCCTACTTATGGGCAAGGTAGTGAGTTCATTTGCAGAATTTAGCATAGAGAAGGACCACATTTAAGTAACAAGAGGTTTGCAAGAAGAACTCTTAGACATTAATAATAATTAGGCTTAGATTCATTATTACAGAAATAAGGTTCATAAGTATAACATTAAGATTGAGTATTTGGCTTATTAGTCTGTTTTCTTTTATTTATCAAGGCTTATATATTCCAGAGGATTTTTGACATCTTATTTGGAAAGTAGCAGAACTTCCCCATAAGGGAAGTTTACTATTTTGTTTGCTAGTATATGGACTTCTATCTAAAAGAAAGACAACCTATGATAACAGGGATACATTTATATCCCATGGAAGTATGCTTTAGGTAGGTGTACTTTTCCCCAGATACCACGTCACTATCAACATCCTGTACTAGTGAAATAATTTTGTTATAGATCCTGAAAGAACATTCTTATGTTTCTATTTTTAACCACAATCCTTGACCACCACAGAATTCACTGTTATACAGTCACTAGTTTTATCCTCTAGCTTTCCTTCTAGCAACTTTTACAACTCAAAATTTTCCCTTTCAACCATGTTCACATGCACATTTCAGTGCTGTTGATTACACTCTCAATGCTGCACCACCATCACCTCTGTCCATTTCCAAACCATTTTAATCAACCTAATTATAAATTCTGCACAGATTAGTCACTGACTCACCATTCTCTACTCCTACTCTATTTTCTGGGAACCTATCTTCCAGACTCTATCTCCATGAGTTTGCTTGCTATAATTAGTTGGTATCACTGAGAGTATACAATATTTGTCCTTTTGTATCTGGCTTATTTCACTCAACATAAGGTCCTCACGGTTCATCCATGTTGAAACATGAATTCAGTTCTTCATTCCTTTTTACAACTGAGTAATATTCCATTGTATGTATATACCACATTTTGTTTATCCATTCATCTGTTGGTGCATAGTTGGTTTGCTTCCATCTTTGGGCAAATATGAATAATGTCACTATGATTATTGGTGTCCTAATTCTATTTATGTCCTTGCTTTCAATTCTTCTGGATATATACCTAGTAGTGGGATTGCTAGATCACTTGGCAATTCCTTTCTTAACTTCCTGAGGAGCTGTCAAATGGTCCTCCACAGTAGCTGCACCATTCTACATTCCCATCAGCAACAAATGAGTTCCTATTTATCCACATCCTCTCCAACACTTGTAGTTTTCTGTTTATTTAATAGCAGCCAGTGTAGAAAGTATGAAATGAGATCACAAAGAAATTTTGATTTGCTTTTCTCTAATAGCAAGTGATGTTTGGCACTTTTCATCTGTGTTTTAGCCATTCGTATTTCCTCTTTTGAAAAAACGTCTGTTCAAGTCATTTGACCATTTTGTAATTGGGTTGTTTGTTTTTTTATTATTGAATTGCAACATTTTAAAAATATATTCTGGTACTAAACCTTATATGTGGCTTCCAAATATTTTCTCCCATTGAGTAGGATGACTTTTCACTTTCTTGACACACTCCTTTGAAGTACAAATAATTTAATTTTCAGGAGGTCACATTTATCTATATTCTTTCAGTGCTCACACTTTGGTGGAAAGTTTATGAAACCATTGCCTACCACAAGATCTCGTATATGTTCCTTACATTATCTTCTACAAGTTTTATGGTCCTGGCTCTTATATTTAGGTCTTTGATCCATCTTGAGTTAATTAATGTAGAGAGCATGACATAGAGATCCTCTTTCACTCTTTTGAATATGGATATCCAGTTCTTCCAACACCATTTGTTGAAGAGATTACCTGTTCAAGTTAAGGGGACTTGGCAGCTTGTCAGTTTAGCAGATAGCCATGAATGTGTGGCTATTTATAAACTCTCAATTTCATTCCATTGGTCAATATGTCTATCCTTGTGCCAAAACCATGCAGTTTTCACCAATGTAGTTTTGTAATATACTTTAAAGTCATCCAATTTCATTTACTTAAAAAAAATTTTTTTTGGCTGTTCAGAGCCACTTACCTTTTCAAAGAAACTTGGATAATTGGCTTCTCCATTTCTGCAATAAGGTTGTTAGAATTTTTGTTGGGATTGCATTGAATCTGTAAATCAATTTGCATAGAAATGATATCTTTTTTTTTAAGATTTATTTATTTATCTCCCTGCCCCCCCATGGCTTGTTCCTTTCTTTGCTATCTCTTCTCTGTGTCCATTCACTGCATGTGTTTTTTTTTTTTCCTATACCTGCTTGTCTCCCTTTTGTTGCATCATCTTGCTGCACCAGCTCTCTGTGGTGCATGGGCTGTCAGCTCTCCACAGCATGCAGACTAGTTTGCCTTCACAAGGAGGCCCTGGGAGGCAAAGCCCAACTGATTGAGCTACAGCCACTTCCCAGAAATGACATCTTAATGATACTTAATTTTCCAATCCATGATCACAGAATATCCTATATTTATTTAGGTCTTCTTTGATTTCTTTTTGCAATGTTGTACAGTTTTCTGTGTACAAGTCCTTTACATCCTTAGTTAATTTTTTCCTAGATATTTGATTCTTTTAATTGCTATTGTAAATAGAATTTTTCTTGAGTTCCTCCTCAGATTGCTCATTCCCAATGTATGGAAACACTTTTTGTTTCTATATAAGATATATATATCTTATATCCTGCAACTACTGAACTCATTTACTAGCTCTACTAGTTTTGTTGTACATTTTCTAGTGTTTCTATATGTAGGATCATATCATTTGCAAATAGTTTTATTTCATCCTTTCTAATTTGGACATGTTTTAAAAAAATTATTTGTTTATTTTAAAGTTACTTAGATTATAAAAAGGTCACATAAAAAGCATAGGGGCAGCTGATGATGCAACTAGAAAATGACCTTGAATTAAAGGTTCAACGTGGACCAGCAAAATATCTCAGTCTACATATAATAACAGGAGTTTAAAATGCTGTTTGACCTAATGTAAGGGGGAAATGGAAAGAAGAAATGAGTTTATATGGCTATGAGTCTCTAAAAAAGAGTCTGGAGGTTGTCAGAAGGATTGCCCTTATGCATACCTGAGCAGAGTCTCAGAGACAGATAAAGTAGATACAACCCCAGGTATTGGTTCCTTGGAGGGCTAAAGAGACCCACGGGTTCTATGGTCATGGCAGATGGGGTTCACTGCCATGTCAGTTGGCCCTTCTTTGGAGCTGGAGTTTCTGCGTGATGGAACTGGACTCAGATGGGATCTCTTTTCACAAGACTTTCATGCTACTTTACTGGAATTGTAGTTGATGCTGGGGTTTAAGATATATCTAGGGGATTTGAATCTCAGGACTGACAATATGATAGCCACGCCCTGAACCTCAACAAACTTCAACTCCTACACTCTGATTTATTGGACTTACCCCACTCAGCTCACATGGAGTTGAAGAATGTCAACCACCACACCATGGAGCCTAGAGTGCCTACAACTGAAAGCAGGAGGATTGCATCCAGTATCCACGTGGAATCTAAGCCCCCTCTTGACATAGAAGTGCAATGGACACAACCAATCCAATGTCCACAGAGAAAATGTGGCACTGGTGTGGGAAAAGTGGCCATGGTGGCTGCTGGGTACGGGGAATGGGAGGAAGAGTTGAGATGTGGAGGCGTTTTCGGGACTTGGAGTTGTCCAGGGTGGTGCTTCACAGACAATTACGGGACATTGTAGATCCCCCCAGGGCCCACTGGATGGAACGTGGGAGAGTATGAGCTATGATGTGGACCATTGACCATGAGGTGCAGCGATGCCCAGAGATGTACTTACCAAATGCAATGGATGTGTCATGATGATGGGAGAGAGTGTTGCTGTGGGGGGAGTGGGGGGTGGGGGCAGTGGGGTTGAATGGGACTTCACATTTTTTGAATGTAATATTTTTAAAAAAATGAAAAAAAAAGCATAGGGGATTCCCATATGTCCCACTCCCCATACCTCACACATTTTCCAACATTAACAACATCATTCATTTGCAATTCAGCCTGCAGAACTCCCTTTGGTATTTCTTAAAGGACAGGAATCATGTTGATGAATTCTCTGTTTATTTTTGAATACTTTAATTCCTTCCTCAGTTTTGTATATACACTTTAATTTATTTATGCCTCTGATTAAACATTTATTTTGTTCTTTAAAAATTCTCAAACACCTGTAAAAAATCAATTAAAACTTTCCACTTAATAACACTGAAGGGCAATTTTGCTGCATACAGAATTATTGGCTGTAAATTTTTCTCTGTCAATACCATAAATATGTCATACCATTGCCTTTTCCCCTCTATGGTTTCAGATGAGAAGAAATGAGCACTTAATCTTATCAAGCATCCCTTGTATATGATGAATCTCTTTTCTCCTCCTGCTTTCAGCCTTCTCTCATTATCTTTGGCATTTAATCTGATTAGTATGTGTCTCAAAGTAAATCTGTTAGAATATATTCTGTTTGGAGTACACTGTGTTACCTGGACACATACATTCATGTCCCTCATAAGAGTTGGGAAATTTTCAGCGATTATTTCTTCAAACATTCCTTCTGTGCCTTTCCCTTCTTTTCTCACTCTTGGATATCCATAATGTATGTATCTTTGCATTCCATGCTATCATTCAATTACCTGAATCCCTGCTCCATTTTTTTTTTCTTTTTTTTTTCTGTTATTCTATCTGTTTGATTTCAGATATCCTATCTTCTAATTCATCATTGTTTCCCTCTGCGTCTTCAAATCTGCTGTTGTGTAAGTCTAATGTAATTTAAATTTCTTCTTTTGTACCTTTCATTACCCTAAAATCCATTAATTTTTTAGGTGTGCTTACTATTTCTTCTGTATGCTTACCTTCCTGTGTCTTCTTAACATCCTTTATCTCTTCCTTCATCTCCTTGAATTGATTTAGTAGTTTTGCGTGGACATTTTAATTAGTTGTTTCAATTTCTGCATCTCCACTGGATTTTTATTTTATTCCTTTGATTGGGGCATATCTTCCCATTTCTTATAATGCTTGTAATTTTTTCTAATATCAGGGCATCCATATATCTTTATAGGTTTAGTCTGTTGGTTAGTCTTTCTCTTGTGCCTATGGTTTTATTTTTGTTTGGTTTTGTGTTAAGGCACTTCTTTGACAGTTGGTTCTATTCATTTTAAATATTTAGAATTGCCAGTGTTTAACTAAAAAAGATACAAAAAGGGAAACAAAAAAAAAAGAAAAATTAAAAAAGAAAAAGAAATAAAGAGAAAACAAGAGGAGAGGAGAGGGGAGGGGAGGGGTGGGGACAGGGAGGGAGGGAGGGAAGGGAAAGGAAGGGGAGGGGAGGGATGATGGTTAGGCTAATATGTCAGTACAGCCAGAGCTAATTATAATACAAGGACTTTTACAGACTTTAGTCATCAGTGAGTTTATTGCATAGATGGCTGATTACATCTACATCAATCAGGGAGATTGCTGTCAGCAATGAGTGATGCTTTATCCAATAAGTTGAATACCTTAAAAGGGGAAGTGATTTCAGCATTCAGTGAGAATTCCCCAGGTTGTCTTTGGACAGCCCACATCTCCTAGAAACTAGTCAAGGACCTTCACTGGACTTTCACTGGTGCCCCATGGTCACATGAGAGACTCTTATAAAACCTCATAATATTTACAGATATCTCCTGTTAATTCTGTTTCCCTAGAGAACCCTGACTGATATAGACAGGAAGGGGAAGGGATGGGAGGAGATAATCAAAACCAGGTTAGAACAGAAACTGGGCTTCTTTCTCAGGCCACTGGTGTTCAGCTAGGCTCCTCATTGCTGGTTGCCCATGCTGCTTGCCCCTTGTCCCCACTAGTTCCATGGTGTTCAGCTGGGGCTATCCATCAAGGGTCCCTCTCCTTGGCCACCCACACCACTCACCCCTCGGACTTTGCAGCACCCCCTTACCCACTACCCAGACCAATCACTTTATAGTCCTGTCACTCCCCTATGCCTGGTAAGCCTGCCTGTCTTTCTGACTTCTGGATGACGAGTCTGACCTATCTTCATGTTCCCTGATTCTTTCTTCTGCCAGCTTTAATCTATTCAGCTCCTCTAAGGAATTTTTAATTCCAGTCATAGTACTTTTCAACTCCAGAAATTCTATTTGCTTATTTTTATGATTTATATATTTTTTGTTAATATTCTTTATTTGGTCAGGCATCATTAACATATATTCCTTTATTTCTTTAGACATGGTTTCCTCTATTCTTTGAACATATTTTAAATGGATAATTTAATATCTCTGTCTTGTAAATCCAACATCTGTGGGCTTCCTCAGGCACCATTTCTATTGGAACCACGTCTATTGACTGGTTATTTCCTGTGTATGGGCCATACTTTTTTTGATTTTGGCATGTCACATTATTTATTTTTGATAATTTGGAATCTTAAATAATATAGCTTGGCAAGTCTGGAAATCAAATTCTCTCCCCATCTCAGGGTTTGTTGTTCCTGATGTTTGTAATTGTTTTTTGCTTTTTGTTAATGACTTTTCTGAAGTAAGTCAAAAAGTGTATGTTTTTTATGATGTGTAGTCACTGAAGTCTCTGCTAATTAGCTTTTTAGTCAGCTAAAGATTGAGCAGAAATTTTCTTAAATTCCTGGAACCAATAATTTTCCCAGTCTTTTCTGAAGGTCCTTGTGTGCAGTTTGGGCCATGACTTCAACATTCAGATATGCAATTTCAGTTTTGCCTTAGCCTTCACTTTCTGATTGTGTGGAGTAACAATGTCAGCCAGAGTTGAGAGCATATGGCCTTCTTAGATCTTACTGGTCATGTGCATAGAGTTATGCAAGCATGTGACTTTCTAGATTCCCAAGAACCTATCAGATATATTCAAAACCCTCTATGGACATTTTATTTCACATGATTTCATTTTAAGGTTTTTGGTCAGCTTCTTGTTTTCCTCAAATGCTATCACTGACTCAGGCAGCTGCAATGATAAGTAATTGCCACTGATTGTTTTCCACAAATACCCCAGGCAAAAGACCATTCATACTGGGTAAGATCCAAGGCAACTCAAATAAAGGAGTCTCAAATGGGGACTTTCAAGACTGTGAGACAGGTCAAATAATGACAATTCTCTGAAAAGGGTGTTTTGGGGAACTTCAAATTTATTCTACCTGTTCCAATGGAAGGTTGGTTGCTCATTTCCTTTGTGATTGTGAGGCTGCTCATTTTTAAGCTTTCTGCAGAGCTGGGGAAAAGGGAATTAGAACAGGGAAAGTTAAAATGGCACAAAGCTCAGTGTTCTTACTAATATTCACCTTTTAAACAAATGCTCCTTGTAATGTTGAAGACTTTGATTAATTTTTAAAGATCTGAAAAAAGCTGATCTTTTTGCTTTGCCAGTGGTCTTATTGCTTTTAATAAGAAGTGGGTTTTTAGATGTCTTTACTCCACTATTCCCACTGACATAATTACTAGATATTTATTCTGATAAAATAAAATATAAGCCCACCAAAAAAGTGTTACAACAATATCTGTTGCAGCTTTATTCAGAATAGCCAAAATCAGGAAATAATCCATGTATTCATAAGCCAAATTGTTGCCTATATTGTGGAATATTCAAACATTGGAATACCACTCATCAGGAATATGCTTAATATGGCTGAATCTCAAAAATAGATTTTTGAACTCTTATTGCATTATAAATATTAACACTTGATCTTTATCCAATTGTTTCATGAAATGTCTGTTCTGTCTTTTGTTTGCCATATATTTGTTGAAAAAAAAATTTATAATATAAAAAGTGCACTCTTAACATCGGACTGCCATTGAGGTGTCCAACTATTTAGACCAGAGATTTGTTCAACTCTATTCTCAATTCCATCATTGTCTGCAACCTGTACTTCCAAATAGCAGATGGTCAGAATGGTTGGCAATGGGGTATTTTAGCATATTGCTTTTGTAAAAATTAAGTGTGAAGATATGTGATCATTGATGAAAGTTAAGAATCAAACAGCTACTTTTAAAACTATTAATCCAAATTGGTGGCAATAAAATGGATGCATATGCAAAGGATGAGGCTGCTGAATTGGTCTTGAACATACTAGACACTTTTATACTTGGAAATCTTTATTCAGGAGCCAGACAGCTAATAATTTTCAAAAAATAGACTAGCAGTATCATGTAACATACCTATTTCATCCCATTTGTTCAAGTGAATTTGATTTTTAAAATACTACTTTCTGGTGGTAATTTTTCTTTCAGAATAAGCAATTAAAAGGCTTAATATAGTAACATCAAGTAAGGACATTTTGACTGTGGAAAATAACAAACACTTATGCATTTCTAACCTTATATTTTATGTATATTTCGTTTCTTAATATTATATTTTTAGATGAAGACTTTTTGGCCTTTATGTTTAGCAAATCAAAAAACGCGGCTGAAGTAATCTTAGAGACAAGTTATTTCAGATGTCTCCTAAGGATTACCATGGAAATATGAGGGTAATAATAGTATGAGAATTTGTGGTTTAAATACATTCAACTTCTGAGTGGATGCTGCAGTTTGAGAGGTTCACCAACACCAAACCCTATTCACCAAAGAAGATGCTGGGGATGGCTGGTTAACAGCTGGGGGCTCTGGTGACTGCCTACCCAATTTTTTTTTCAATCAAATTAGTAAAATATTATACCAGACAAGGTATTTATTATTTAGTGGTTTTGATGTCAATGTCCTACTTTGGCAGAGGTCGTGAGGATATTTTCTTTGTTCACATCCATAGAATACAATGCTATATTTCTACAGCCTGCTCACTTAACCACTCTATACCAAGTAACAGTGTCCTTACTTTTTCTAAAACCTGACCAACTCCCCACCTGAATTACTCTGAGCAGAAGATCTTACTTCCTATTTTATGAAAGTTACATGCAAACCATCTACACTTGTCTGTGTCCTATCCACTTGCCCTCACCCTACTGTCTGACCTTCTCTTCTTCTCTGCCTTTCCTTTGAATTTAATTTTACTCTCCTCTGGAGGAAACTTGCCATATTGATTATTTCTTCTTCTTCTTGATATACTTAACCTCCCCCTTTCACCTGGATCATTCCTTTTGCCTTTTAAAGAGTCTGCCTTTAATTGCAAGACAGATAAACATAAACAAATAAAATTCTCCTTCAACTTCTCATTCTCTTCCAGCTACAACCATGCTGTAGGTTCAGCACTAGAGTGAAATGAGTGACACACTCACCTTGGTTGTAAGATTTAAGGGGAAGATGCATGTATTCCACCAAAAATAACAGCAGACTCACTCCTCTTCAAAAGGAAGAAAAAAACTTTTCTTTCCCTTCAAAAAAAACTAGGTAATCAGTGTAAATTATTTTAATGAAATACTTGGAAATTAAAAATTAATGTGAAAACTTTGATGATGAAAAAATACAAAATATTTAAGTAAACAAAAGATTATTGCTGATTTATCCATGTTCCAATATGGACTCAGTATAACCCTGTCATTTTACCTTTTTCTAATTTATAGCCAAATTTATAGCCAAAGTTCTTTAAAGACTTTGCTGTACTCAGAACTCTCCCAGTTATCAACCAGTCTCTCTTCAACTCCTATTGTTGTCAAATATCTCCCAATAATGATATCAAGAATGTCTTCCAAGTCAACAACTTCAAAAGAAACATTTCCACGCCTCATCTTCCATGATATTCCTTCAACATGTGACTCTTCACTAGTTTTTCCTTCTTGATATAATTATTAACCCTGTCTTCCTTGACCCATTAATCTGTTTTTTCTCTGACTCTACCACTGTTTGTATTGTTTCCTTTTCAGGTTTGTCTTTCTCTAACCAGTCATTCCATTACATTTTGTAATTACTCAGCATTTATTATGTATTACTTTCTTATTGCTATAACAAATAATCAAAATTTAAATTGAGCACCTTAAAAGAACAAAAATTTAGTATCTCACAATTTTGGAGGTCAGAAGTCTAAAGTGGGTTTCATGGGGTTCAAGTTACCACATCAGCAGAGCTCCATTCTTTTCTAAAGTTCCTAGAGAAGAATCCATTTTCTGGCCTTTCCCAGCCTTCCTTGGCTCCTGGACTCCTTCCATCTTCAATGCCAGCATTGGCTGGTCCAATCTTTCTCATATCACATTACTCCCTAATCTGTCGACCTCTGAGATTGTATTGATTCCACCTGAATAATCCAGGAAATCTCCCCATCTCAAGGTTATCTGATTTGTAAGATTGATTCCATTTGCCACCACAATTTCCTTTTGCCATATAGGGTGACATATTTACAGATTCCTGGGATTAAGTCATAGATATCTTTGGGGTCCCCTGTTATGTCTACTACTTGGTACTTAACCATTTTCTATTTCCACACACTGTATGTTCTCCTTAAGGAATCATAACCATATTTTAGAATTTAATTCCCACAAAACGTGTGCATGTAGAATGGTCACAAGTTTATTATACTGCTCTCCCAAATTTCTTCTGAGTGCTGCAACATTTTATCTACTATTCGGTATGTTCTTTTAGGTATTTCAGCAGGACTGAGCTTCTTGCGGTCCTTTGTGCTCAACGCCCTATGATCTGACTATAATACTCTTCCCCCACTCATCCTCCAAATCACAGTTCACGTTTTCTATAACCATCTTGATCAGGTCATCCCCCACACCCACTTATTTATATGATTTCTAGGCACCGTGTATCTCTCCAATACATTATAATTTAAATTTTACATTTTTGTATATTATTATGATGTAGGTCTGCCTCAGATTCTAGATTGTTAGCCCCTACTCTTTTTTGTTCATCTGTATGTTCCCAGAACCTAATAGAGTATATAATATATTAAGAGCATAGTTATAAAAGTTAAATAAATGATTATGAATTTAATAGTAATAACTATCTGCTCATAAAGTTTTCACTTTTTTAAAAATTAAGATTTTTGTGATAATAACTAACCTCATGAGGTGACCTTATTTAAAAAATATATATCCCTTTCTATACAGCTGGTTCCATATCCTTGTCAAGTTTGGGTAAATTTCCCATTCCTGGATTTAGGGAAATAATACTTAAATTCCTATTTTACTAAATTTGACTCTGGTTGTGAGGCAGGCTAGTAGATTAGGAATCAATAGATGGATCTGGAACCTCACAGAAAACTCCCACCATTAAACATGTGGCCATCAGTACCTCCAAGATGGCTGCTGGAAGACCCTGGCTAGAACTCTCATTCTGAATAAGGCTTCTTCCAGAAGCCAGGAGAAGCCCCAGATATTCTCCAGGGGTCATATGATTGAGCCCTCCTGGAGGATTGATGGGTGGGATAAACAATCAAAACAGCAAACAACTGGGACTCCTCCCCCAACATTAGCAAAGGGGCAAAGTAATAAATGGTTTAAAATGCAAAAGCCGGGAAACGGACTTGGCCCAGTGGTTAGGGCGTCCGTCTACCACATGGAAGGTCCGCGGTTCAAACCCTGGGCCTCCTTGACCCGTGTGGAGCTGGCCCATGCTCAGTGCTGATGCGAGCAAGGAGTGCTGAGCCACTCAGGGGTGTCCCCCGCGTAGGGGAGCCCCACGCGCAAGGAGTGCACCCTGTAAGGAGAGCCGCCCAGCGTGAAAGAAGGTGCAGCCTGCCCAGGAATGGCGCCGCCCACACTTCCCGTGCCACTGATGACAAGAGAAGCGGACAAAGAAACAAGATGCAGCAAATAGACACAGAGAACAAGACACCCGGGGGGGGGGGAGGGGGGAATTAAATAAATAAATAAATCTTAAAAATAAATAAATAAATAAATAAAATGCTAAAGCAAAGGACAAACAGGACCCTGGTCTTACCTTCTTCCCCTCTGCCTGGAACAGCACACAAGCAAAACCTGGGCATTTTTAATCTGTAATGGGGAATTATAGTCTATAAATCAGCCCTCTTTATCTCTTTTCAGCCCCTTCCCCTTTTCCTGGGGCTCTTAATCTGTTATTTTCTTCCATTTCTCTTCCCTATGTTTCTTCAAAAATTACTGGCCTAACTAATCTGGCTTGCTCTTGAAATTAATTTTTTGCAGCTTGACCAAGAACCTAGACAAAATCTGAAAACAGTTGGAGTTAATCTTTGCTAACAAATATTCTGTGACTCAAACAGTCAGTGCACAATTCTGAAGGATAACTATAAAACTTTTAAGGATATCTAACTTGTATCATAATGTTTAGTTTAGTTAGCAAGATCATCTTCTTAATGTTTGTATTAGCCAAAAGGATACTGGTGCAAAGTACCAGAAATCTGTTGGCTTTTATAAAAGGTATTTATTTGGGATAGATGCTTACAGTTACCATGCCATAAAGCATAGGTTACATCCCTCACCAAAATCTACTGCCATGTGTTGGGAAGAGATGGCTGCTGATATTAGCCAAGAGTTTAAGCTTCTTTGTTTCCTCTCTTCCTGGGACTCCATTTGTTTCCAGGCTCAGCTGCTGTGCTCTCTTCACAAGGACAGCTGTAGACTATCAGGTGAATGGCTTTGTCTCTCTCCCCAGGGCTTCTGCCATGTCTAAGGACCCATTTCTATTCCTCTATGTTCTTCTCCTGTGTGCTTACTTCCCAGGCTCCAGCTCAAAAAACTCCCAGTTCTGTCCTTTGCCATGTTTTTTCTCTGTGAGTCCCCAGCCACCAAGGGGGTGGGAATGCAACATCCTACTGATGTGGCCCAATCAAAGCCTTAATCATTATATAATAAGTAAACCTCTGAATCTAATATAATCTAATATGCCCAGAGTAAAATAACAGTTCACAAACAATCCAATATCTATTTTTGGAATTCATAAATAATGCCAAACTGCTATAGCTTTTATATAGGGTATTTATTTGGGATAAAAGCTTATGGTTACAGGGCCCTAAAGAGTCCAACTCAAGGTTGGTTTCTCACCAAAGTCAGTTGCCAAGTGTTGAAGCAAAATGGTTGCCTAACTCTATAAAAGTTCAGCTTTCCTCTCTCTCAGGTACAGACTGGCAAAGGGCTTGTCTCTTTTCCTGGAATCACAGGATCAAAGTTTTCTTTTCTCCTGTGCCATGACAAGGTTTTCTCTTCTTGTTTGTCTTCTTTTGTGTCTTCTTGAGTGGGTGCCCATTTATATCAACCCCCAAGGGGGTGGGGACTTAACCTGATTTGCATCCAACTGATGAATATGGAGAGAAAGACAGAGAGAATCCCACAGAAGCTGAGAGAGAAAGCAACAGAAACCAGTAGCTCAAAGTAATGAAACATAGAAGAGAAGAGAGAAACCAGTTGGTGTCACCAAGTGTCTTGCCATATGACAGAGGAGTCCAGAATCAGTGGCAGCTGGTTTTTAGAGAGAAAGCATTGCCTGATGATGCTTTGATTTGGACATTTTCACAGCCTCAGAATTGTAAGCTTGTAAGCTAATAAGCCCCATTATAAAAGCCAACCCATATTGCATTCTGGCAGCCTAGCAGACAAACACCTTCCAACCCTCCCTGGCTCAGTGAAGTGAAGGCTCCAAGTTCCAGTCCTAGAGGGAGCAGAGTAACCCTTGAGCACAACTAGAAGGCTTATATGTCTGTGCCAGTCTGTTTGGTGGAAGCCTGAAGGACTGAATTTGAACATTCGTGGCAGGCTTACTGTCTCTGAACTTGTCCTCCAGGTAGAGGCAGTTCACAGAGCAACTAGAACACTGTAGCAGAAGAGTCATATTATAGCTGTCTGGGTCAAAGAATTGTCAGTTATGGTTTATACGAAGAATTGTCAGCTATGAGGCAAACAGCTATGGCATCTTAGGTTAGGAGGAAACACTATTTCCCAGGAGTAAGAGACTTTCAAATCTGTGTATATAGGGAATTCCTAAGGCCATGCTCACATACCAGGATATGCACATAATCAAGAAAGACTGGGGACCACCTTACATTTTTATTTCAAGCTGTACTTTAAACTCATTGTTAGGCAGGCTAAGTACTGAAAAGAGCATTGGCACAGACCAGTCTGCAAAGACTGGAATAGATTCCCGCTCCCCTTCCCTTTTTTTTTTAGCTTCTGACATTCAAGAAAATCTCTGCAATAGCATTAGCTGGTCACAAAGCTTAAGGAATAGACACCTCAGTGTTACAGAGATAACACATTATAATATCAAAATTCTCAATATGCAACAAAATGTCACAAGGCATACAAAGAAATTGTTAACAATGGCTCGTGCAAAAGAGCAAGAGAGCATTAGAAACCATCAACAAGGCAGTTCAAACCTTGGATATATAGAAGACTTTAAAAAAATTGTCCTAATATGCACAAAGAGCTAAAAGAAAACACCAACAAAGAACTAAAGGAAATCATGAAGACAATAAATAAACAAAAAAAATTTTCAATAAAAGAAATATAACTCATAAAAAGGACCAGACAAAAAAACTGAAACTGAACCACCATGACTGCAATAAAAAACTCCCTAGCAGTTTTAACAGCAGATTGGAACTGACAAAAGAAAGAATTAGTGAGCTTGAAGACTAGGAAATTAGAGTTATTCAACATAAGTAACCAAAAGGAAAAAAGAGTGAAGAAAGTGAACAGAGCCTGAGAGATCTTTGGGAAAGTTTCAAGCATACCAATATAGACTTCAAGAAGGAGAAGAAATAGAGAAAGGGGCTGAAAGAATATTCAAAGAAATAATGGTCAAAAACATCCAAAAATTTTTGGAAAATATGAATAAACACATCCAAGAAGTTCAGCAAACTCCAAACAGGATAAACTCCAAGACCCACCCACATTGATACACATTACAATCAAACTGTCAACAAAGAAATTATCTTAAAGGCCGCAAGAAAGAAACAAAGCAGTATGTGCTAGGGAGTCTCAGTGAGATTGTCAATTGTTTGTCAGAAATTGTGGCAGCAAGAAGGCATTGGGTGACATATTTGATATGCTCAAAGAAAATAATTGCCAAGCCAGATTTTATATCTGGTCTGGTACATGGAATTATGTACCCCAATTTAGACACATTCTTAATGTTGATATGCATTCCTGTGCATGTGAACCCATTGTAAATATAATCTCTGGAAGATGTTATTTTAAGTTAAAGTGCGGCCCAATTGACTGAGGTTCGATCTTAATCCAGATTACTATGGAGGTAATAAAAAGAAGGACAAAGTGGAATTCAGAGTCAGAGAAAGGCCACAAATCATTGGGAACCTGGAAGAGATAGGCAAGGACATTGTCATGTGGTGTGAATGCCAAGGAACCCCAGAATTGCTGGTCAGCCAGAACACTACTCATTCCAGAAGGAAGCAAGCCTTCCAGCCTCTGAAACTGTGAGTCAATAAACTCCTGTTGTTTAAGTCAACATATTGTATGGTATTTGTCATAGCAGTCTGTCAAACTAAGACAGGATTTGGTTCCAGAAAGTGAGGAGCTGCTATTAAAATATCAATAAATGTGAAATGGGCTTTGGAATTGAGTAATTGGCAGAGGCTGGAAGGATTTATCCAGCATCCTGGGGAGTACAACTTCACCTTCACTGAAGTTTGAAGTTTATGGCTTACCTTATAGAATTTGGACTTGCTAATCTTCATGGTAATGTGAGGCAATTCCTCTAATAAATCTTTCTTTTTCTCTGTATATTACATGTGCATGTGTTTGTGTGTGTTTATGTGTGTGGCTTCTGTTTCTCTAAAGAGCTCTAATTAATACTTCTGGCAAAACTGCCTTTCAAAAATGAGGGAGATATTAACACATTCTTAGTTAAACAAAAACTAAGGGAGTTCATTTCTCTAGACCTGCCCTATAAGAAGTGCTATAGAGTGTTGTGCAGGATGAAAGGAGCTTTATATAAGCCATCTACTCTCATATGTTTAGAAAATTGATAGAGAGATGATTAGACAGATAGATATAGATAGATAGATAGATAGATAGATAGATAGATAGATAGATAGATAGATAGACCAGATGTTAGATAGATAGATAGACAGAATGATATAACCACTGTGGCAAAATGTTAAAAATTGTTAATTCTGGGTTTCTTGGTAGGGGCTATATTGGAGTTCTCTGTATTGATTTTGTATTTTTTTTGCAACTGCCATGAAATCTGAAATCATTTCATAATAAAAAGCTGAAAAAATAAAACACAGTGTAGCATCATGGGTCAGAGAGAGCAGAGATGACTCTCTCTGTCCTGGATTTGCTCTTATTAAATTAGGTGATTTTAAATTGATTTAATCTTCCTTGGACTCTATTCTATGATTCATGAAGAAAAACCTAGTATATACTGAAAGATGATGCAGAAAATGCTTTGATTCTCTCAACTCTGCCCCATTAACCCAGAAGATTTAGCTACCATTTTGAAACATTTTATCAGCTCTTGTGGCAATATCATTATTTTAGACTCTAAGCACCCCAGCTAAAGTATAAATGGTGGGAGCAGAAGTAGCTCCATCAGTTGAGTGCTTGTCTTCCACTTGGGAGGTTGTGAGTTCAGTTCCTGGTACCTCCAAAAGAAGACAAACAACAAGCAATAAACAGACATTGAAACATAATTTCAAAATTGAGACATAATGTCAAAACATTTTAAACTTTATATTTAATTTTTATTATTTCAAGCTTTAAACATTTTTGTATTTTATTCATTATTTTTAAAACTATCATTATTATATCATTTTCCTATTAATTACATTTGGTTATTTTGTCTTCAATTTTAAAGAAGTTTTGGATCACAGAAGGGTTACAACTGTGGCAGGGGAGGATCACTGGTGTGGAGTGTCAGAGATGGGGATACACGGGAGGAGGTTCACCAAAGGCATACTCGTAAGCTATAGAAATGTGTTCAAGTATTCATGGGGCATTGTCACAGTAGATAGAGATTCATATAACAGCCAAAAGAATATCAAATTCCCATCCTGGGAATCTCTGCCACATTCTCTAATGGGACAGCAAGATTTCCCTGAGTATAGAGGCAGTGACTAGTGAAGGAAGATGGACCATTGATAGGTCCTTAATAATGATGACTATACTTATGAACCTTTACTTTTGAAATTTAAACTTAGCCTAGTATTATAGTGTGCTTAAGAGTTACCTTCTGAGAGCCTCCTTGTTGCTCAAATGTGGCTTCTCTCTAAGCCAAACTCAACATAAATGTATTACCTTCTCTCCAGTGTGAGACATGGCTCCCAGGGATGAGCCTCCCTGGCACCAAAGGCTTACTGCCAAGCACCAACTAGCAGTACAACTGGAAAAAGACCTTGACCAGAAAGGGAAAAAGATAAAGACAAATGATTTTGTATGGCTAAGAGACTTCAAAGTGAGTTGGGAGGTCATTCCAGAGGTTACACTTATGCACATCTCAGAAGAATATCATTGACAGCCAAAGTAAATACTATCTCAAATCATGGGGATCCTGAGGGCTCTGGAAACATCCAGACACTATAGTCAGGGCAGATAGCTTGGGAGTTTGACACATTGCCTGTGGGCCCTACTTTGGAATCTATGCTCCCCAGTGTGATAGTATTAGACTCAGTTGTGGTTTCCCTACACATGGTCCTTCTGCCCTTCTATTCGAACCTATAGTTAGTTCTAGAGTTGATAGGTGGGTGTCCAAGAAACTTAAATTTTTGGGCTGTCCAAGTGCCAGCTGAGCCCTGAACCTCAACAGTTTTTCAACACCTACTCTCCAGTTCATTGGACTCACCCAGGATAACTAACAAGATGATGATGGACAATGACCATCTCAAGGAACAGAGAGAATTTGCAACTGCAAGCAAGATAGTCACATCCATCTTCCCGATGGGATCTAAGCCCCCTCTCAGAGGTGGAGTGGGCATCACCATGTCAGAAACCACAAGGTTGGGGAATGAATGATGGACTAGAGTAGACTTACTATTATTCTACTATAGACATTGTGAGTCTAGCAAATGGAAGAATTTTTATCATTGATGTGAAGGCAATGGCCATTGGAGGTTCTGAGGGGAAGGAGAGGAAAAATAGGTGTAATTTGGCAGCCTTTTTGGGACTTGGGAATTTCCTGAATGACATTGCAATGATAGATACAGGCCATTATATATCTTGTAATAGCTTACAAAAATGTGTGGGAGAGTATTTACAATGTAAACTATAATCCATGCTTAGTGACAATGCTCCAAAATGTTTACATCAATTCTAACAAATGATGTACTACACTAATGAATGATGATGTTAATGTGGGGAAATGTGGGAGGGCTAAGGAGTGGGACATATGGGAATCCCCTATATTTTTTATGTTACATTTATGTAACCTAAGTATCTTTTTTTTTTTTTAAATGTATTAAAAAACAACAACCAACAAACATAAAAAAACCACAAATGAGCAGGGAGCAGATGTGGCTTATGCAGTTGAGAGCCCACCCCATGCATGGGGGGTCTCAGGTTTGTTTCCTGGTGCCTGCTAAAGAAGACAAACAAACAATGAGCAGACAATGAGCAGACATCAAGCAAAAACAATGAGAGGAATTGAGCCAAAACAACAAGCAAACAATAAGTAAACACAAATGAGCAAGGAGCAGATGTGGCTCAAACAGTTTGGTGCCTGTCTGCCACATGGGAAGTTCTGGGTTCAATTTCCAGTGCCTCCTACAAAGAAAAAACAAACAATGAGCAGACAATGAACAAAAAAAAGCTGGCATATGAGGGAGCCATCTCAAGTGGGAAAATAAAAAAAAGTATAAATGGTACTTGCTTCAAGGTTACATATGTTTACATGCTTGTGACTCAACAATATATCTGTAGTATGTTCCTTCTAAGAAAGATTCATTTTAATGGAAGCTAATCAGGCATTTAAGTGTTTTATAATTAACAATGTCTCAAAAATCAGGAGAGTGGCCTTATGGTTAGAGGAAGGGGTCTTTCACTCAAATTACCTTCCAAGCTAACCCAATGATTCATCTCTGAGGACTAAATAAAGAGCACTTCTCACAAAAAGAAAAAGAAAGAAAGAAAAAGAAAAAAAATCGGTGTGAGTTTAGGATTAAAAAAAAAAACAGCATTTCCTGGGCACTTGGAGTTCTGTAGATTGGAGGACCTCAACCTCTCCAGAGCAAGGGAGATATGGTTTTGCAGCTTTACACTATTGTATGATATTGTGTTGTAAGGCATGTGCTGTAAGGCATCTTATGATAGTGTATTAGTCAGGGTTCTCTAGGGAAACAGAACAGACAGGTGATATTTGTAAATAGTATGAGATTTTGTAAAATTGTCTCATGCGACCATAGTGATTCAAGTCCGAATTCTGTCAGGCAGGTTGCAAACCAGGAGCTCTGATGCAATTCCTTACAGACTTCCCAGGAAATACTGGAAGTCTGAAGAAGAGATGGGAATTCTCTCTCTGAATGCTGAAATCCCTTCCTCTTTAAAGGTTTCAGCTGACTGGATGAGATGTCCCTCATTGCAATCTCCTCAGTTGATTGTAATCAATTCACTGATGATTAAAGTCCACGAAATGCTTGCTTGACCAAATAACTGGCACCATTGGCTGGCTGACTTGATACATTAGTCTAACCATCACAGGTATCATCTTGTTATCGAACGTTTACAGCTTTATTACTAGCAATCCATATTGGAGTCTGATAGCAGTATTAACGTGTCTGCCGAGTAGTCTCAGTCTCAGTCAATTGAGCCAATTTGAGGGCTTGCTGGAATGTGTGCTTGCGAGACACCATACAGGAACCCAAACGAGGAAGTTTAAATGGAAACTAGAGAAGTCACAGTGGTAGGAAGGACTGAGAACCAGAGACATAGTGTTGTTTATTATTCGTATGACTTTATTTCTATCCCTAGGCAGGTATGGCCCAGGAAACTTGGATTATCTAGCATTAAGCAGAAGTGAGTCCAGAAAATAAGCTCAGAAAAACAGACAATTCATAATCTGTGCTTGATAGTTAAGGGTGGGAATTATACTGCTGCTTGCACATGGTGACTAAGACTGGCAAGGCAAACATGCAGTTGGTAAAACTATTTGAGCGAAACAGTGACCATTTATTCATCTAGGTTCTCTAAGATTTTTTTTTACTATCGTAAGTTATATTTCAAGAATTCTTACATTGTCATTGAATTCAGTCTTTTCAATCTCCTTTATATTTATTGAAACTCAATTTCATTCATGTCTTCATTCATCTTCCCTTTAGACTACCCATATTTATGGAGCACGTATCCTGTGGTGAATATTCTATTGTGCATAAGGGAGAGAAAAATAAATATAGCAGATTCTAAAAAAATACTTCTTCAAAACAACTTTTTTTATAATTCCTTTGCTTGTCAGGAAGCTGATGTAAATTTAATGCACTGCAGAAACAAATTTTTTTTTATAGAGTCCAGGTATACTTACCTTTTCATTTCCTTATCTGATTGCTGATTTTTTAAATATTTTAAATTCAACGATTTATTTGTATATAACCTTGTCCTGTAAGGCATAATTTTTTTTCCAAAGTAATGGGAGTATAAATTACTAATTAATAAATACCTCCAAATCATATATAAGGACTTTATTCTAAGGAAATCAGTGATTTTGAATACCTTCTATCTGATCAAAGTAACAGTTTTACTATACCCCAGCCCTTGCAGCTCCTTGTAAAATAGTTTTGATTCTAACAGGCAGTGACTGGTGATATTAGACATGAAACTTGGGTTTCTTGAGTAACTTTCTAAGTATATATTTTTGCTGCATTTAAAATTTCATCCAAATGTTGTCAATCAAATAAATTTTCATGAAAACACTTTATGTAATTATTAGTTGTACCAGTGTGTCTACTAGAATCTTATTCTATGAAACCACACCCAATTTTAACTTTTTGAATTTTATTTCTCTTAAGTGCATTTATATCAAATAAATACATTTGCAACATTTTCCTGGCTACATATTTATCCACTAACTTAAAAATCAGTGAAAGCTATTTAGAGTACAGTGGCAAAAATGTTGAACTACATACTTGTCAAATTTAACAAGTGTAATAGCTACTGTTAAGAATAGCATTTATTGTCATCATTCAGTCTTCATTGTTTTATTTAAATGATTATTCAAATAGCTGAAAGCATAGAGGCAAGAGGTAGCATACACAAAGGTGAAATGAATATAATCTCACTGTTCTATTCTTTTTATAGCCCTAACTTCATTTTATTTTAAAAAACCATAAATAGCTTTATTTCTCGTTAATGGAGTAATTTATATAGTACCTAGTATCTTCATTGACAGCACTTTTTATCCAGTAGCAAATGTGCAGCATTTATTGAATCAATTACTTGAGTTATGAAGAGGAGCACAAAGCTTCATTGCCACTCCATTCTTCTCAATAACAAAGGAGAAAACACATTAAAAACTAGCATTGATGGGTTGTTGTGAGATTCAGTCAATGCGCTCTCCCAGAGTTGAAATTAAAAGGCAGTTAGGAGAAAATTGTTTTCTCTGGTCATCAGTCACAATGTGAAAGGCCTTTTTCACAATGATTAATTAAAAGCCAAAAAGAGAGAGAGAGGGAGTGAACTTTAATAAAGTATCTGGCTGGTTTTCGGTAGCATCATGAGTTAATGGACAGTGGTTTGCCTTGACTAAGTGTTATTGCTCCAGTCCATAATTTCATCTTGAAAATGGGCAAGGGAGTGAATCTTCCTCTTCGTAATTGAGTATTGATTTGAAAATAAATGGCAGTGAAACTCCCACTGAACTGTCAGGATATATTCTGAACAGCACTGACAATAAATGATTTCTGGTTCTTGTGAAAGTTATGGATCAGCTTGATACTTAAACACATAGAGGACTACAGCAATCTGTCTTCCGTTTTATCAAGTTTCCAAGGGTCAATAGATGACACAATGTAGAATATAGCACTAATATCCCTTGGGCCCAGCTCAGGTTCCATTATGGCCCTCCTTTGTAAAATGTTTCCTTGAGTTTGGAAAGCAATTTTAAAACAGTAGGCTCAGAAATTTGGCTCCTCTTCCAAATAATAGCTTCCTTCTAAATACTGCACTTAATGGAATACTTTTCAATGCATTTTCAATGGAAGGGAGTTAAAATGTCATTATAAATGTTTCAACTGGTTTGATAGATTTCCTTTACAAGTGGTAAGTAGTAAAATTGGATGTGATCTAACCAGGCACAAAAATGACAAAGGCCACTTTTCAACCTGTAGTTTAGTCTCATTCAAAGTGTTTATGGATTGCCCAACTTCATCAATGGGAAACTGCAGTCAGTCGAAAAAGGTGACTTCTGAAAAAAAAAATCAGGAGTTTTAGAGGGATATAATGATATTCTAAAACAAGAATGCTCTTTGAATTCATCATTTTAAAAAAATGTTATTTTATGTAACCTTGGTATAGTAAGAAGTGTTAATTATGTTTTAAAAATAGATATTTTTTATAATAGTTAAGATTTTTTAAAAGAGAGAAACAGCAGTTTTCATTCACTTAGACAAGATTTTTGAATTGACATTCACTGTTTCCACATTAGCAATTTTAGAATAGATATTAAAATAAGGAAAAATGCCTTTGCTTTTCCTCTTTTCTACCTAATTACCAAGCTCTGCAGAGCTGAGAGTATTGTGTTAATGATACAGGAAGTTCATCTAATATATCTCCTAATTGTTCAAACAAAAAAAGTCTTCTCAGATTATTTTCCTTATTAGAAGAGTTTCTATATTTATTTGACTCCAGAAAGATGCTTCCAAAAAGTGACATTTTGAGGCTCCTATGAGACTTCTGAGAGCATTCGATACTCACAGAAACATAGTGCCTAAGGCCCCTTATGTAAGATATGTGATTTCCACCCTTTCCCAATCAATTTATAGAGTATCTTGACAATAGTAATGTCTGGTTGTACCCATTAAAACAATGAAATGAAATTTTATAAATTTTATTTAAATAATGTGATCAAGTAGTGGATGGCTATTAAAATCTACAATCTAGTTTCCTTACCCTTGTATTTCCACCCAGAATTACTCAGCACAAACAAGAATAGAAGCAACTCGGCTCCAAGAACACATCTTCTTGATGTGTTCCTACTGTACAGAACCTGATGCTTTCAGAAAGCAGCAGAAATTGCTGCTGTTTTTGACAAACTTTGCTGCTCTATGAAATATGTGGATTTTAATGAAGCACTGTGGCAAAGGTTACAAGTAATTGTATACATCAGGAATATATGCAAAAGTATTCTTAAGTCGTAAGTGTAAATGTTTGTTTTTACTATACAGACAGGAGTTAAGTATTTACAGAAGCATTGTGAGTAATATATGTGAATAGAAATAATCCCATAGTATATTAATATTAATTGCATTTTAGATTATTATATGCACACTTTGAAAATATTCCTGAAAATCGCACATATTTGCAAGCCTCCCTTGTGATTATGAGGACAGTTGCTCAAAAATAGTATGCTCTTTAATGTAGCTGAACCATTTTTGCATATTCAGTTACAACAGTATTTAATGTCAAGCAAATGTAACTAAAATTGCAAAAATGAACATTGTTGGATGCTATTATGAGTGTGAAAACTTGCTAAACTTTTGGTTTTCGTTTAATATTTGCAAAACACTGAGGTACATATTATCACTATCTCTAGTCTTTTGAAAAGGAAACTGATGCCCAATGTCATAGCAGTACATAGTAGATAACTAATTAAATTCCAGACAAAATGTCACAGCCCAAGCTCTTAACCACACTGCTATAATGCATGTAGAAATTGTGCAATTGTAGGGTTGCAAATGGGACATCATGAAAAGACTAGTATTGCTCATGCCCGCCTGAAATTTAACTCAAACGAGAACAGCAGTAACTATATTGTAATGAGAGATCACACCATCGTTCCATGGTGAGAAGTCAGTTCCTCGCAGGCTATGATTTTGGAAATAAAATTTAGGTCAGCTTCTCCACCTGACGTATTTATTTGTTTAATAAGTAAAGGGAATCATAGTGTTGTGAAATTCAAATATAAATGATATTGAATCTATTACTCTCTCCTCAAATAAAATTTCTCCTAATTTCTCCTAATCTATCCCAGATTGAGAGAGGACAAGAGCAGTAACATTTTCCTTAAACATTTAGTTACAGAAATTTTATCAATAGTCAATTTCTTGTTAACCAAATTACATATTTAAAAAGAATGTAAAACAACAACAACAACAAAAATACGGTATGGCATGAGATGTATGTAGATAAAATGTATAAAATATCTAGGAGTCTGTATGTACCTACAAGATTTTATAATACAAAATATCATAGAAACTGCCTGGAAAAAATGCAGGAAAAATGTTGTTTTGTATTAAAGTAGCTTGTTATTGTGGTTTGGTTTGGTTTTGCTTTGAGCCGAGGTCTTCATTTTTTGAATATTAGAAAGAAGCCTTGGAGCTATCAGTCAGCTGAGTGTGCTGTCTCCTCTGCTTTCCAAGCAGTTGAGCAGAAATTCTATCTCTGATGGCAGCAAGCATTTCTCTTGGATGAGAGGATTCTGAGGTCACTTCTTTGCTCAGTAGGAGACTGTGCCCATGTTAGATTGATGATGCCTGCAACAGATTTTGGAGAGAGTAATGGCAGCATCCTTGCTCTGTCCAGTATTTGGAACCTTGGTTAGGTGATTGAGCACATCTAAAGGCCAGAACCTTAATATGCTACCCAGACCCCCTGCGTCTCTACCCCTTTTCTTTTCAGTCAAATTAATTCATGCTATATTTTTTTAATATCTCAAGTTCAGGTTCAATTGAATTAACCATCGAGCTATTCGGTTAGAAAGTTAAAGTCCTTAAATTCAGGTCTTCATATCCCTTACACTTTTTTAGATGTCATAGAAAAGGAACTCTGAAATTTTCCAGAATTTAATTAAAGTATTTTAAATATTGAAGTGAAGACCTCTAAGTTTCACGGACTTGGGTCTTCAAAACAGGGCCCATGTTTGATTTGTAATTTCTCTTTTCCTTGTTCTTCACTTTTTCCATACTATGTTTTTCTCCGAAAAAATCAAAAACAGGCAGAGAACAAAGAGTCCTTTAGTTATTTGTTTGCCTTAAGAAAAAGAGTATTTGCCAGGAATCTAGGTGTGCCACCTACAGCTCCCAAGCTCCTCCCCGTCTCTAGTAGCTGAGCTGAGCAGCTGGTTAGTTACAGGTAGATAGATAAAATTTGTAAGAGCCAAGGGAGTCTTTCCAAATGGCAGACCACATAGTATAATATCTATTGAGTTTATAAGGTTCCAAGCAGCAAATGATTTCTAATACATAGTAATCTTTGCTGATTTTTAGCAATTTTTTTTCAAGAGTCCACTTTTTTCATGTTTTTATGACTATAAATCTGCAAACTGGCTTATTTCCTCAAGGATAATTGATTGGATGAATATCCTAGTAATAGTCCTCACACTTCTAAACTCAGGAAATACCTCTTTAAAACTACTTTGAGTTATCCTTCTGACACTTAAGCTCAATGCTTATTGTTCAGTATTCATTAAAGAAAAAGAATATCTTCTTGAACATCTTTAAAGGTTTTAAATGAGTTTAAGATAAATTTTCTTCTCATCATTAGGATAAATTAATCAATTTTTAAAGAGTTTTCTGACTAGTCCTATTTTATTTTGGATTAAAGTCCATCTGAAGCAGAACTGTCCTTCTACTGACACAGCAAAAGAGAATGAGGAGAGAAAAAAATTGAGGAGAGAGAAAGAATATTTGAGAGAATGTGAGAATATTTATAACATGAATATGAGGTTTAATAAAAAAATTGCAAAGAGAGGGAGGACTTCTATTTCTTTTTCCTCGTAAGTGTTCCCTTCATAATTCTGAACTTTAAAACATGTTTTCCAATGAAAAGAATCATTGACTTTCATAGACTTGTTGATTTCTAAGGATGCAGGGAGGATAAAAACATGCTGTAAAAATGCTCACTGATAATGCACATAGATTATATTAGCAAGATTCAATTGAAATCCACTACTCTAATTCAGTTATGACATATTCATGTGGTTATCCTAGGACTCCTCTTGATGTGGTAACTGCTAATTATTTCAGGAGAAAACTGAGCCCTTTGCTCACATATTCCAAGGAGTTTTCCTAACCAGTCCCACCTTCAACTGACACCTCCTCGTTGAATCTTCTGCACACTTAGGCAGTTTGCTTTGTCCTACACTAGTGGTTCTGCTTCTGGTTTTGTGTTTCGAAATCAGTGTTGCTCCATGACTAGATGTTAAGTCTCAAAGACAAGGAGAAATTTGATCTATTTTGTTAGATTTAGTGGAGGGCAGATGGTAGACAATGAGTGGTTAAGACAAGGGAGGTAACTACTGAGAAAAAGAGTCTGTAACCTTCTCTATGCAAAGATTACCAAAAAATATTTGATGATATCTGGTAATTATTAGGCTGTCATATTTGAAGAGGCATTACAGTTACCTGGCAAGATTTTTTTCATGCCGTTTCCTGGATATGATTTTGTTGACGTAGAATGGAACCCTAGAGATTTTGTTTTAAATATCGACCTAGGTGATTCTGAGGCCAAAGGTCAGTGAAGAAAGCACTAGATTTGCCCTATGGCAAACCCAGGGGCAGTGCTGCTCATGGTGTTCAGAAAACCTCTGTAGGCATCAGGTAGGTGGCAGCAGTGACTCAGGGAGGCCAATCCTATTTTCTTTCATCAAAGATGGGTCTCCTCACCTGAAGATTTCCCCTAAAGATTCACACATATACTTTCCAAGGGTCAGAAGCACTTTAGGGAACCTTATTCTTTTCTTCATCTGAGAAGATTTTATGGTTTATTTTAATAACTTAACAACTGGCAAAAAATATTGAGTAGTGGGGTCATCAAGAAACATTCTCTTACAACCACAGTCCTTCAAGGATGGTTCCAGCATGTTTCCTGGAAGAAACCACATTGAGTGCCAGACAGTGTAGCCATAGACTAGAAAATGGCCTCAATGGTGTTTTCTAAGAACATTCACTTTATAATTATTATAATCTTGGCTGCAATTTGAATTGTAGTTTTTACCTGCTTTATTCTACCTGTGTTCATAATTGAGAGAAATTGTTACTTTGTCTTAAGAAAGAACTCGGCCCTGGAGTTAAACATTTGTCCTTATTGCCCATTTCATTAGTGAACAGAAGGTTAAATGGGAATTTTACACCTTTTTATGGTTTTAGAAGCTTTCTCAGATCCCAAAAGTGTTTCTGGAACTAGTATTGGATTTTACCCACCTATTTTTACCCACACTAAACTAAAGCCTGATGATACAACAATGATTTGGCTATGGTTCAACATAAGAAAATCGTAGTCTATCTATTCAATGAAATAGTTTTACATACAACATTGTAAGTGTTTTAACAGAATTTGGAGCAGACCCTCAATAATTATGATACCCGTCTTTCCCTATTCATAATTTTATTTAATTTTCATAAAAACTGTATGTATGGAAAGGGCCAGTTTTGCAATCCTATTTTTAAGGCAGCAAGGACTAAGATTTGGAAAGTCAAAATTATCCACCCGTGATCATACACATTCAAGTTATGAATCTGGGATTACTTCTGACCTTCTACCTTCAAATATAATCTGCATTCCACTGATATTTAAGGATTTTAAGGGCTTCTATATACTTCAGAGTAATTTTGATTCCAATCATCTCTCAGTGTGGATATAAGAGAGTTCTTCAGAAACAGCAGGTACAGCTTCTAGTTGGAAACTTTCTGATGAGGTGGTCATTTTCAAAGCTGGCAGTCCTATTTAGGATGTTGGTATTTATATGCAAAGATAATATAAGAGCACAATTACCCGTTCATTTGTTCTCTTCCTGATTGTCAATCATAATGCAGCAGTTGTTTAAAAGTCTTGTCAATCAGTAGGTTAGTCTCATACAAAAGGTCTGTTTTCTTGTGTAGTCAAACACTCTGCTTCCCGTGTTTCCTAAACGATATGCTTCATTATAGACATTTTGTTGCTCTGTCTCTATCTCCACGTCCAAATTGTCCTCATTTCCTGTTTTACGAAGTGGAACTAGTGTGATCCATTTATCTATTAGACCTACACTAGTAATAGCTGGAAACAGTAAAGTTTTACTGAAATGTGGTGATGGGTGTGGGGTGGAGGGGAGTCACACACTCCGTATCCCTGGCACTCTGCTTGCTCAGAATGTTTCTTACGGAAACAAGGAAATTTTATTCCTCAGTTGGTTTCTTGAAGAAGCAAAATTCATCTCCACGCATATCTAGTTTTTCTTCCTGTGCAATTTGTCTCAGCTTTGTCATTAACAAAAAATAGCTTTGCCACTCATACAGACTTCTGCTTAACAAAATGAAACTTGTGCATTGTGGCTGGGACTGAAGGTCAATGGTTAAATTGATCTTGCTTCAGAAGACACGTTTTCATGTGCTGAATCCCATCTGTGAGATTAGCATCATTTGTACCTGTAATAAAGATACAGGTGGAACAAGGGAAGGGAACCAGGAAAAATGCTTAAATTCCCCATTTTCTGTCTAGAATTCACTGCTGTAAATTATCCAATTTTCATTTATTTGGAGACTTCTATTAGCAAAAGTGATATAACTTTCTTGATTTGCTTCACTTTGAGGCCTTAGAAGGAAGTCCTGCAGATGGACTAGTAATGCAGTGATGACACTTGATTGGAGGATCAGAAAGTTCACTGAAAGTCAGAGGATGGGTCTTTACTAGATAGAACTGATTGGGCCTCAGCTGCCTCATTTATAAAAAGAGCAGTTTCCCCATGTGGCTTCTGAGACGGCCTACATTTCTAGAAATTATGATTTCTCTACTAGATAGTAGGGAAGGAAATATAAAAGTTTAAATGTGATTATAAAATAAACTAACAGAAATCTGGGGTTCTTACTAGGATGTTGAACTACCATTACTGTGGCTCCTTCCCCGCTCACCCCAATTTTTCCTTTGGAAGGAAAATATCAAAACCAAAACTTAAATAAAAGAAAAAAAGAAGAAAAGGAAGTGGGGAAGACCCAAAGAGAAGGAGGTGCTTTTACGTGGAAAGGTGGCTTTGTCTTAGGACAGGAGGCAGCCAAGCAGGTTGTGGGAAAATGGTAATGTTGCCTACCCTGGCATGGTCTTGGGAAAATTGTTCTTGACCCCCATATTTGTGTAGAAACCAAACTCTGGCTCATGTGTCCACAGGAGTAAAATGAGAGCAGCACAGGTAACCTGCACTTGGGTAGAGTCGATAAAATCAGGTAGTGATCAACAGTTTCAGATAGATGCTTTTCCTTCCTTCTAAATCCTTAAGGTTGATGAATTACTAAGTAAGAAATATCTTCTCCTGGTTCTCAAACTTAACAGGAGTCCAAAATTGAACTGTCCCTTCCCCTACCCAATCAAAAGCACACTCTAGTATTTCTTATCAAAGTAAATGTTTAAACTATGTACCAGTTGCTCAAGTCCAAAACCTAGATATTCAATTTTGAGTTCTCCCTTTTTGTCATATTTTCTATCCATATTCTATTTATTTATTATATTATATTCTGTTAGTTCTCTCTTCAAAATACAAAATCTCCATCCTTCCCCACCACTACCATTTTTTCGAAATTACTCTTCTATCTTGTTTTGGCCACTGCATGAGCTTTCTAACTGGTGAGCTTGTTTTCTATCCCATCTCAAATAACATCACAACCGTCTTAACTCTCCACCTTTAATTTTCCTTTATTTTTCTTTGACAAATTTTATAATTTCTTGAAATTATTCTGCATATGTATTTACTTGCTTAATGTTTCCCACAATAATTGTCAAGATGGTTTGAACTGAGTTAGTGTGGTGAACATGGAAATATACCACTATGATTTTCTTCAGGAAAATGAGCTTAGGGAATCATAGTTGCCTGATAACCCAAATTTCTTCCACCTGGATGCACCAACATGTTCAGACCAAAGCCACATTTTCCCCAGGTTGTTCCCAGTTAATGATTGAGTGTGGGGTGGTGCGGGTAAATATGCTAGCACACTTCTATGGGCCACAGGATTCCTTTAAGGGGCAACTTTAGATCAAGAACACTCCGTAAGCCCAACCTAAATATTCCTAGTACTGTGCTGCAATTTGACTTTCGCTACCTTTTCCTCCTTCTTTCCCTCATGCCTTTCACACGTTGGATTGGATCGTGGTCTGAAGGTGCTCCCTGCCAATCCCCTCCAATTTTTATTGGAGAAAATTCCTTCATAGGAAATGGTATAGGAAAATGCCTAAGAAGGAATTTTTTCCAATAAACCTCTTGCATATTACTCATGCCCTGATATCTGCTTCTTGGAGAACAGGCACTAACAGAGATGGTACTAGTATGCTCTGAGAAAATATGCAATAAGATGTGAGTTGGGGACTGGCCTCCTCCTCACTCAGCTGGCAAAACAGACACCCATTCAAGCATGCCCATACAGTCAATCACTTATTGTTTTTTTGTATGCCTAACACCTAGAACATGGCCTGGTACATAGTGGGCACTCAAGAAATGTTTGTTGAATATGTTAGTGAAATAATTAATTGAATTGAATTAAACACAAAAAAAATTAAACTAATTCCAAATCTCTTAGTGGGCATACACATCATGGTACAACTTCCAGGTAAACTCTCCTTGCAACCTTTCTACCTTCAATGTCAATGCTTGGTATCCAAAATGCATAATAATCCTCCATGTGAGTGTGATTTGAAGCCTTTGATCCTTTTCATCCAAAAGGTATACAGATTGAATGTTGTCATAAACAAATTGGTGTTCAGCCAATACGTTGCAAACATTCTGCAGAAGATTATAAAATGGAAAACAGAAGTAGATTATGTGGTTTGCGCTTTGGTGGTTCATGCTTACAGTGTAAGCAACACGTACTCCCTAAACAACTGCCAATATAAGACAGCATATTGTTTAATGATTTTTGAGTTATTTGGTTGTTACCTGCTTTAGAAAAGGAAAAACAACAATGCATACCGAGAAGGTTTTATAGAGTAGTGACTTTATTTGGGTTTTGACATACAGGAGGAATTTTTGCCTGACTTTTATACATATGTATTTTCAATAACCCATGCAAAAAGTAAGAAAAAAAATAGTGCAGAAAAATATATATTGAAAGTAAAGATTTCTTTGCAATTCCTCTCTACTCCTAAAGTCTTTCCCCAAAGATAGCAAGTGATAAGATTCTTAAGTATTATTTTTGAAAAGATTTTGCTTATATACCAGTAAGATTCCCTTCTTTATTAACATGAATAGAATAAAGCTGCATGTGTTGTTTCATATTTAACAATATATCATCTTAGAAATGTTCTTATCAGTACATATACAACCTCCTAAGTTTTTTGAAGCTTTATGGGAGTGCGAACCGACGTTACTAAGCCAACCCGGCAACAGGCGTGCGCACAGCCTGAAGCCGCAGTTCAGGGTGGCTGGAACGGGCGAACACGCCCTCAGCCTGGTACGGGCGAAACGCCCTCAGCCTACCCGGGCAAGATACATCTATAACGGACGCCTCCTGCTATCTCCCGCCTAGCCTAACATCTGGTCAGCTCTCACTTCCCCTTTCCCCTCCCAAACTCCACCTTCCAATCTGCCTAGAACCGCCCAGCTGGTAATCCTTGCCCTTACAAGGCGGAGTCATCAATCCTAGCCTATCACCCTTCGCCCCATCCCCCAGCACTGCTCTCCGCCCCGCCTCCCTCAATACAGTATATATGCCTTGTACTTCCCCAATAAAATTAGACTTGTGCCATCAGCCTGTCTCCGCGGTTTCTTTCCGGATCTCGCGCACCCTCCACACCTCGGAGCCACCGAGAGAAGTCACAGAGGCCTCCAGCGGCTCCTCTCCACCCGCTGGCAACTGGCGCCCAACGGGGGGCTGAGCAACCCCACCACAGAGACGCTCCGAAGGTAAGGGCCCCCGGCCCCTTCCCCCGCCCCAGCGTGGGGCCAAGCACCACCGACCGCCTGGAAAGAGGTAAGGACTTCGGCCGCCTCGCTCCGTAACTTGGCGGCCCACCGCTCTCCCTACCCCCGCCGGCCCTCACCCTCTTCTAGTAGGCCGGACACCCATGAGCCCCAGCCAGCTTTTCCCCTGTCTCCTTCTCTTACCCCTCTGCGCGTTGTTCCTGGCTCTCCTCTTTGGCAGTTCCCGCCCTCTATTCACTTTCTTCCTTTTCCTCGCGTTCCTGTTCGTTCTCCCCCTCCCCTTTCTACTCTTCTAGTAAGATATGGGTGGCCATCTCTCCTCCTGCCAGGCCCCGCAGGTGCGGGCGCTCGCTGGCCTTCTTGACACCCACAAGTGCCGCGTCTCAGTGAGGCAGCTGCAGGCCTACTGGGACCTCCTACTCCCTTTTAACCCGTGGCTGACTACCTGCCACCTCTGGGACCCCGAAACCTACCGTATCCTCATCGACCACATCTCCAATGCTATGGAGCACGAGAGCAAGCGGTTCACCCCGGCCTTGTCCCCACCCTCATCGCCATCCGGGCCTGCCTCCAGGGTTTCGCGCCTCCCGCGGCGTCCCACGCTTGCGAGGTCTCTTGTCCTGATGGCGACGATGAGGGGGATGATACCCCGGACTCCGCTTCGCTCGTTTCTCAGCTCAATAATGCCCTCGATTCCCCCTCCAGCCCACCGCTGCCTCGCAAGGTCTTAAACAGTGATTCTTCTCCACCCCCACAACGCCCCTCGCAAGATGGCGTACTCCCCCTTTCTTCTTCCCTTCCTCTGCAAGATGGCGCGCTTCCGCCTTCTTGCCCGGCTGAGAAGGGGAAGTGGGGCTACCCCTCCCTTCCCGCCTCCGCTGCCCCGCCTCCTATCTACCCCTCCCTTCCTGCCTCCGCTGCCCTGCCTCCTATTCCACCTCCCGCTCCGCCATCTTGGTCCGGTGCGGTTGCTCCCGCTCCCCCTACCGCACCGCCGCTCCCACCACTGTTGCCCCTAACCCGTGGAACCCCCCCCCCCGCCTACCGCTGCCCACTGGGGCCTCCCCTTTTCGGATGCCCACCCCTCCCCAGAGCTCCCCCCCGCCTACTGCCTGCTTTCCCTTGAATGTTGCCCCCACCCCCCAGAGACCGCTCCCCTGGTACCCCCACAAGCACAGCGAAATAAAGCGCCTCCGAGCGGCCGTCAAGGAGGACGGTCTAGGGAGTCCCTATGCTCAGCAGCTGCTCAAAGAGATCTCCATGCAGTTATGCATTCCCTTTGACTGGATTGCCCTCGCCCAGGCCATCCTGTCCCCGGGCCAGTTCGTTGACTGGTGGGCCCACTTCCATGCCCAGGCTGAGCTTCAGGTCGCGGAAAACCGCCGCGCTGGGGTCCACCACCCGACAGAGGCCTTCACTGGTATGGGGCAATTCACCCTCCCCACAGCGTACACCAACACCCCGGCTGGCTTCTGGCTCCAGCTCCTGGAGGTGGCCTTGCGCGCTTTCCGCAATTGCTCCACTGTCAAGGCGGAGAAGTTTACCCGCCTAACCCAAAAAAGGGACGAGGACTTTGCTGCCTTCGTCTCGCGGGTTTTCAAGACCTGCAAGTGCAAGGTCACGGATGATCAAGCCCGCCAGGCCCTGGCCCGCGAGCTCATCCTAGAGGGAGCCTCCGCTGCCTGTAAACAGGCCCTACTCCCTGTAAAGGAGAAGGGCATTCACGACTGGATTCTGGCCTGTAAAGATATTAACCAGGCGGTCACTGATATGACCACCTCATTTGCGCAGGCCCTTGCACTCAACTCTGGCTGCTTTCGGTGCGGCGAGTCCGGGCACTTCGCCTGGGAGTGCACTCAAGTGCGCCCCCCCGGCGCCTCCCCAAAAACTCGGAGGGCCAGCCATGCCCTACCCCCGGTGTGGGCGAGGCTATCATTGGGCGCGGGATTGCAGAGCTTGCTCCACCGTCGCTGGCCAGCCTTTAAACTCCAGGGGGGGCAGGCCTCAGCCCCCAACCCAAGAGGCCCTTCCCCGCCTGCCAAAACCCTGATGTGGGCCCTCCCCATACACCGGGAGCGGCCTTCCCTCTGCCTATGGGTGGATGGCCGATGGTTCCAGGGCACTGTCGACTCCGGCGCCGAGGTCTCCTGCTTCCCCACTTCTTATGCCTCCCAGTGGGAAGTCTCCAGAGGCCCGCCCGTTCAGGGTGCCACAGGCGCCGCTCCCTCAAAGAGGGTGGCTCACTCCCTCGTCTGGGAGGATGAGGAGGGTCGCGTGGGCATGTTCCAGCCTATTTTCCTGGAAGCCCTCCCCTCTGTCCTATGGGGCCATGATGTCCTCCATGATATGGGGCCACCATCTCCACGGCTCCTTCCCCAACCCCCACTCGAGAGATTCCCCCCCAATAGAATATGCCACTGCTCGTTTAACACCACCAAAACTCACCCCTCTGCAATGGGATACAGAGGATCCTATTTGGGTTGAGCAGTGGCCGCTGCCTTCCCACAAGCTTACCGTGCTTCAGGCACTGGTGCAGGAACAGCTACGGGCCGGTCATATCGAGCCCTCCACTAGTCCATATAACTCCCCTGTTTTCATCATCCAGAAGAAGTCTTCGGGCACCTTCCGGCTCCTGCATGACCTTAGAGAAATTAATAAGCACATCCTCCCCATGGGCTCCCCCCAGCCCGGCATTCCCCACCCTTCGGCCATTCCCCACGATTTTCACATCGCAGTCTTAGATATCAAAGACTGCTTCTTCTCCATTCCCCTCCACCCGAGTGACCACTGCAAGTTCGCCTTCACGGTCCCTCTGACTAATCATGCAGGAGCTAACCCCCGTTTCCAATGGAAGGTCCTCCCACAGGGCATGAAGAACAGCCCGACTCTCTGCCAAAACTTTGTTAACGTGGCTGTCGAGCCTCTCCGGCCACTTGCCTATATCCTCCACTATATGGACGATATCCTTGTCGCCCATAGGGACCCCGAGCGCCTTACCTCGCTCACCACCGCGGTCATCAAAAGTCTCGAGCAGATTGGGCTGCGCATCCAGTTAGGCAAAGTCCAGAGAGCGGCCCCCTTTACCTTCCTGGGCTACACCATCAGGGACACAGTCTGCTCTACCTCCCCACAGATCGGCTCCCCTGATGCAGTCACTCTAGCTGAGCTCCAGCAGCTCTGTGGCAACATCAACTGGCTCAGGTCCGCTCTCCCGATCACTACTGCCCAGCTTCAGCCGCTTTTCGAGCTACTTCAGACCTCGGGGCCTACGGCTGCCGCCCCCTCTAAGAGGATTCCTATCACCCCGCCCGCGCGGAAAGCCATTAAGGCTGTTAATAGCGCCCTCCGAGACTGTTGTCTCCAGCACCATTACCCGGACCGCTCTATTTTGGCCCTTGTCATCGCCACCTTAGGCATCCCCGCAGGAGCTCTCTGGCAGGAGGGACCTCTCCAATGGGTCCACCCCTCCAAGAGCAGACTGCCTAAGATCGGTCCGGCTCTCCACGTCTGGATCGAGCTGGCACTCGACTTGGTCTCCCTCTGCATCCACACCTACGGCGGCCAGCCTGACACCATCATCTGGCCTCTTACCGCCAAACACACCACTGTCCTTCTCTCCGAGAACCCCCGCGCCCAGGTTCTTCTGGAAATCTTCCACGGAACCTTCGATTGCCACTACCCCACTCACAAGATCCTCCAAGGCCTCGCTCGGCTCCCCCTTACTGATCAGCACCACCCCTTCCCTAGCTCCAAGCCACTCCCCAACTGCCCCACTGTCTTCACTGATGCTTCTAAGACCAAGTTTGCCTTCGTGGCCCACTCCCCTGGGCGCGCCCAACTGATCATCCTCACTCATAGCCACCCCTGGTCAGTCCAGGTGGGCGAATTACTCGCCATCCTCACGGCCCTCAGGCACTTCAGTAGTGAGCCCGTTAACATTTTTACTGACAGCCATTACGCCCTACAGGCTTGTTCGGTTATTGCCCACGCAGTTTTTTTTCCCTGTGACACACCCATCGATCAAGCGCTCAGTGCGCTACAGCGAGAGCTCGAGCTCCGCTGTCAACCTTGGTACATTACCCATATTCGCAGCCACTCAGGCTTGCCCGGGCCTCTTCCTGCAGGCAATGCCCAAGCAGATCTGGCCGTATCCTCCCTAAACGCCTCCACGGCGATAGGAAACCCTATCAACCAGGCCAAGTCCCTTCATGCCCGCTTCCACTTCTCGGCTGCGGCTCTTAAGCACCTTTTGCCAGACCTTCCCATCAAAACATGTAAGCACCTTGTCCGCGCGTGCAAAACGTGCGCGCCGTTCCTGCCACTGGGGCTGCTGCAGCCACAGGAGGTCAACCCCCGCGGGCTCAAGCCCAATGCAAGGTGGCAGGCCGATGTCACCCACGTGCCCTCGTTCGGCCGCCTCAAGTATGTTCATGTGGTCGTAGACACCTTCTCCCACATGTGCTATGCTGTGCCCCTAACGGGCGAAACGGCCGGCCATTGCGTCCGCGCGTTGCGCCAGGCGATTCTCTTCATGGGGGTTCCCTGGGACCTAAAGACTGACAATGGCCCTGCGTATCGCAGCGCCTCCTTCCAGCAGTTCCTCTCTCTTTATAACATAACCCACCACTTTGGCATCCCCTATAATCCCCAGGGGCAGGCCATTGTTGAGAGCCTCCACTCACGGCTCAAGGTATTCATTCAGAAGGAGCTATCCCTCCACCAGACAAAAACCCCCGGGGACATCATCACCTCATGCCTCATCCATCTTAATCTGCTCACATTTAACAAGGAAGGGCTGTCCCCTATTCACAAACACTGGGGGCCCTCCTCGGCCCCCACGCCCATGCCGCTCGTTCACTGGAAAGACCCTCAGGAAAACGCATGGAAAGGCCCCAGCCCCCTCCTCACCCAAGGCCGAGGTTTTGCTTGTGTCTTCCCAGATGACGCCCCGCAACCCATCTGGGTCCCCGGACGGAACATCAAGCCCGCCACAGCAGCCACCTCGCATGACGCGGAGGGAGCGCCGGCAGCTTCGCAGTCTGGTCTACCGCATGACCCGGGTTGCCCTGGAGGATCACCCTCGCCCACCAGATGACGAGCTCACTCGCCTGCTGCAGCTGTATCGTCAAGCTCGAACACTCCACCCTCCCCCTTCAACGCCCTCCCCTACCCTTGTTCCCCTCCTCGTCCTCCTTCTATCTCTTGCTACATCAAGCCAGGCTAATGTCCATCAGCCCTTTAATTGGACGCTCACCCTCTGGCAGCAGGAAAAGCTCCTCGCTGAGAATGTCACCGCAGGCGCTCCTTCCTTCACCATGCATGTATGTAATCTCACCAACCTAGCGTACACGCCCACTCCTGGCAACGCCTTCTATAGTTGCTCCCTTCCCTGCTATACCTCACCCTCACCACACCGCATAAGGCGTACCCCTGCCACCACGTACGGTAAGGGTCCCTCAAAAAAGTGCCTTGGCCCCAATGGTAACTATTTCTCAGGCTTCTACATCTGCCCATCCACCGCCAAGGGATGCCATGACCCTGCACACTATTACTGCCCCTCCTGGGGGTGCGAAACTATTGCCTACGGGTGGTCCGGGGCCCCTAACAAAGACCCCTATATCAATCTAGTTCACAACAGCTCGAACTGGCTCTCCGTCACCCTACAAGTCAAAGACCCCCAAAATTCAGTCTGGCTATCTGGCCGCACGTGGGGAGTCTGCCTATATATAACTGGCTACCACTACGGTGCGTTTATCATCATAAAGAAGGAGTCGATTCCCACACATTCCACCCCAGTGGGCCCAAATCAGGTTCTCAATCCTCCCCAAGCACAGCCTCCCCCTCCTCCCCCTCCTCCTTCTCCTTCTCCTTCTCCTCCTAATACCACCCTGAATGCCTCCACCGCCAAATATCCTTCCCACCACCAGATCCTATCACCCCCCCCCCCCCCAGCCCTCTTTTAGCCCTCCTCAACGCGTCGTTTCTCTCTTTAAATTCATCCCGTCACAACCTTACCCTAGACTGCTGGCTATGCTTCTCCTCCACAGCCCCCTACTATGAGGCTATAGCCACCAACAGCTCCTATCGCGCCTCCCCAGACACCACTGCTGCCTCTTGCAACTGGAACCAAACAAAGGTGGGACTCACCTTCCAGTCGGTCTCACAAACTGGACTCTGCATAGTAAAAATTGGAGGCAACTTTCCCCCCTCCATGCAATCCCTTTGCAACCTAACCCGAAGCCCTAATGCAACCACCAAGTTCCTAATTCCCCCTAATAATGCAAAATGGCTATGTTCCTCCTCCGGCCTCACTCCATGTCTCAATGTCCAAACCCTTAACTCCACCAATGAAACCTGTCTGCTTGTTCTCATTGTCCCCCGCATTCTCTTTCATAACAGTAACCAATTCCTTGATTTCTGGCAGCGCTACAACCCCCCGCGGTACGAACGAAAACGAGAGGTCTTCACTGCTGTAACAATTGCTACTCTTCTAGGTCTTGCTGGTGCTGCCACTGGGGCCACAGCTCTCGGCCTCCAAGATAGTTCCTTTTCCACCCTTAGGCAGGCTGTCGATGAAGACATAGCCCGCCTTGAAACTTACATAGCCCACCTAGAAAAATCTCTCAACTCTCTATCCGAGGTCGTTCTCCAAAACCGCAGAGGCCTAGACCTCCTCTTCCTTAAAGAGGGAGGGCTCTGCGCAGCTTTGGGGGAAGAATGTTGTTTCTATGCCAACCACTCCGGCCTCATCCGCGACAATCTCCCGCAGGTTAGAGAAGGCCTCCGCAAAAGGAAGCTAGAACGAGACGCCGGATGGTCCTTCTCTTGGGGGCTGCCCAATGGAATCCTTTCTTACTTTCTCCCCTTCCTGGGCCCGCTCCTCACCCTTATCCTCCTGTTAGCCCTAGGACCATGGATCATCAAACGGATTGTTCGGCTCGTCAAAGTCCAGATTAACTCTGTCACCAGTCTAGCCCCGCAGATCCGGTACCAGTGACTCCCCACAACCGACACCGCCGAGCCGAGACCCTGTCAGCGCAGCCGACAACCTCGCCAGCCACAGAAGCCCAAAAACCCCCCCACCTGCCACATTCCCCTCCAAGCCCCCCCACCGAGAGCTCTGACCCGCTATTAAAAACAGAGAGGGAGATGTGGGAGTGCGAGCCACCGTTGCTAAGCCGACCCGGCAACAGGCCTGCGCACAGCCTGAAGCGGCAGTTCAGGGTGGCTGGAACGGGCGACCACGCCCTCAGCCTGGTACGGGCGAAGCGCCCTCAGCCTACCCGGGCAAGATACATCTATAACGGACGCCTCCTGCTATCTCCCGCCTAGCCTAACATCTGGTCAGCTCTCACTTCCCCTTTCCCCTCCCAAACTCCACCTTCCAATCTGCCTAGAACCGCCCAGCTGGCAATCCTTGCCCTTACAAGGCGGAGTCATCAATCCTAGCCTATCACCCTTCGCCCCATCCCCCAGCACTGCTCTCCGCCCCGCCTCCCTCAATACAGTATATATGCCTTGTACTTCCCCAATAAAATTAGACTTGTGCCATCAGCCTGTCTCCGCGGTTTCTTTCCGGATCTCGCGCACCCTCCACACCTCTGAGCCACCGAGAGAAGTCGCAGAGGCCTCCAGCGGCTCCTCTCCACCCGCCGGCAAAGCTTGATTGTATTTTGTTGTATTGATATGTCTTAATCAATTTCCTATTAATGACATTTAGGTATTTTAAATATTTTCCAGTTACTAACAATTTGGATTTCCACCTCCTGCATCTATTTTTCAGCATATATTCTCTAGTATGTGTGAAATTTGGGGCTCCTTTCTTCTTGGAACTCAACCATACATTGTTAGTAAATTAAAATTTCAGTATACTGAAAATTAAAACTTATCAAAGGATTTCATATGCCCATTATTATTTCCTATATGTACCAAGACATAATATTTAAATATATTTGCGTTGCTTCCAGCTCAGTTCTTGAGAAGACATGTTTCAGTCACCAGACAATTAAGTCTTGAGCACTAAAGCAGTCACCGACTACATTCTCCTCTTTGGAGCAGACCATTGTAAAGGTGGTCTACTAGGTGCTGGTAATATTGGGAAAGCATTCTATATGTAAAGAAAAGTGTTTTTACCAGCAATGCCTCTACCACTTTTTGTTTTCTTCAGGGTATATATATCCCATTGTAAACCTTTACCTCAAAGCAGAGGAATGTTAAACAGATATCTGTTAAAGGAGAGAACAGATGAATCATTTTGGGATGCCAAGGTAAAGTTTAAACTTAAATTTTTTACAAAACTATAAAAAAAGACAGGCTGGGTCAAAAAAGAGAAATATGATCATCAGGGAAATTGAAGCCACTCTAGCTCTGGAAAGGCATCTCAGACCTTCATGTGGTATGTATCTAAACAGTAGGGCATGATAAGAATTTATTCTTATTTCATTCATTTTGTACCAGTTAAAAGTGAAATTCCAGTTGAAAGTAAAATAACCAGAAAATAATCTTTGGCGTAAACCCTAAAGATTGGCAACAATAAAAGATTTAAGCCAAATGTTAGCTCTGAGTGGGACTACAAATACTATGTTGGAATGGATTAAAATCATTATAGAATATAATCCTGTTTATTTTTTATCAGTTTCACATGGACACTGAAGAGAAAATATAACAACTATAAGATGCTACATTATCCTATCACTAAAAAGGACACAAAATATATTTTTCTTTAAAACAAAGCAATTTAAAACTGAAGCAGGGTTGATTCAGTGTGGCACACAATTCCAGCGTTGCAAAACATGATACTACTAGAGCCTCTGCCAAAGTCTAGCACCTGAATTGAGATGCTGTTTTTGACAAATGTATTGCTAATTACTCTTGGCACCACTCAACTCTTGCAATGAATAGCTGCTGTACACAATATTACTCTAAAACAGAGTGACACCAAACTGTTATTATAAGAAAGGAGCAGGTGAGCCACCCAGTCACTTTGTTCATTAGTCACTACAGTGACTTGTGATTTTGCTTCCAGTTCCCGTAAGTGAATTAACATTATAGTTCAACAGCTTTACTCCACAGTCCACCCCCACACATATACATACCTACACATATTCCGACCCAACACGCTGCAGTCTATGAATATGAAATACATACACAGTCACTGTATATGAAACCCTCTTTCAACTTCTCAAGGTGACATACCCTGCCTCCTTCTTTATCACTGCCTTTGAGATGCCATCATTTTTACCACCTTTGAGTTTGTCATCCTTGACCAATTAAAAAGTTAATTACTAGGTTTCACTTATTTCTCTCCCTTGACTCCCTTCAACAATTTCTCAACATGTCTCCTCAACCCCTTTCACACACCAGTATCCCATGGTTCTTATAATATTTTAAAATATTTACACTCTCTAAATATGAGTGTATAAGGAATCTAATTAACCAATGCTTTTTAAAAATCCATCTAATATAGGAAAGATGTAATAAAAAACAGTCCCCTTAGGACTTATGTATTTTGGTGTATTTTGAAAGCAAAACACTGACTGGCCTTTATTCAATACTATCTTTTCTAGGATGTTATGTAGTAAACAGTCTTGGAAGAGAGAGAAAATGTCTTCCTGTGGAAAAAAGGCCAACCATAGTTTGCCAGACTGCTATGACAAATATCACAAGTGGGCTTTGGTTTAAATAACAATAATTTGTTGGCTCATGGTTTTGAGTCTAGAAGTCCACAATCAAGATACTGGCAAGATTGCTTTCTTCCTGAATCTTTAGCATTCTGGTGCTGGCTGCTGGCAAACCTTAAGGCTCCTTGACTTATATGTCTGCATCACATGGCAATGTACTCTCCTTTACTTTGCTCTTCCAGTTCCCACTGTCTTCTGGCTTTTCCCTGTGACCTTCTCCAACTTCTGGCCTCTGGTTTGTTCTCTCTGAAATTTCCAGTTATTTGGATTTGAGAACCACTGTGACAGTTGGAAGCTGGATGGGCCCCAGAGGATGATATCCTTAAAGTTATCCCATTTCTGTGTAGGTAAACCTATTGTAGGTGGGAACTTTTGATTAAATTACTTCTCTATAAGGCCTTTGATCAGATTGTTTGACCCAGGATGGGTCTTAATCCTCTCTGTGGAGTCTTCTATAAATGAGAGAAACATTCAGAGACACTGAGAAAAACTCCTAGAGGCTGAGAGGGGATGCCAGAAGCTGAAATCAACAGAACCCGGGAGACAGAAAACCACAAGTAAAGAATGTCAGAGACAACCAGAAGATGAAAGCTACAGAATCTAGAGGAGAAGGGAGAGACCAGAAGATGCTGCCATTTTCCCCTGCCATGTGACTGATCACCCACAGTTGCAGTTCTGGGAGAAAGCATCTCCTGATGATGCCTTGATTTGGACATGTTTAGGGTCTCATACCTGTAAGTTTATGAGTTAATAAATTCCCATTTTAAAAGCCTAACTATTTCTGGTATATTGACTTGGCAGCTCTTAGCAAACTAAAATGCCTACCCTCATTCAGTTGGACCACATCTTAACTAAAAATAAGAAGAGATTCTATTTATAATAGTTTTAGGGAAACAGATGTGGCCCAAGTGATAGAGCTTCCATCTACCATATGGGATGCCCTGGGTTCAATCCCTGGGGCCTCCTGGTGAAAAAAAGAAGAAGAGAAAGCATGCCCATGTGGCAAGCCAGTGCCCACACAAGTGCCCACATGGTAAACCAGTGCCCATGCAAGTGCCTGCATGGTGAGCCAGTGCCCCATGCAAGTTAGTCACACAGCAAGATGATGACACATCAAGAGAGAGACAAGGGGAGAATCAAGGTGAAGCACAGCAGAGACCAGGAACTGAGGTGGTGCAATTGACAGGGAACTTCTCTCTCCATCAGAGGTCCCCAGAATCTTAATCCTGGTGAATCCTAAGGAGAAAAAATGAGAAGAAAAGACAACATAGGCAATAAAAAGAGCAGGGCAGGAGAAGGGGAGAGGGGGAAAATAAATAAATAAGTAAATCTTTAAAATATATGCATATATAATAGTTTCACACCCATAACAATGAGGATTAGGATTAAGAACATGCCTATGTTGGGGAACATAATCCAATCTATCACACTGCTCATTATAAAAGATATGGGTTCCCTAAGCTCTGCATTCTTCTTCTAGAGTGCAATCCACTGTGTGGGCAGGTATCCACTGGGGTCCATCTATGTTGGTTTTGTGAGACTTCGGGGTAAAGGGAACAGACATAAATATGTTGATGCTCATGCTGGTTGTTGTACCAGAATTAATAAATTATTTTGCCTCTGTCCCAGGAGTCTCATGTTTTCTGATAGCATCCATGAAATTGTGACAAGCTAATTTCTCAACGCAAAAAGTAGGATTATAATCTTAGACACTTTGAAGATCTTTACAAGATACAGTAATCATGCTTTTTTCATACATACCAGCAATTTGCAATGATGTAAAGGGGAGGATAATGGAGCATATTAGAGCCACTTAGGGAAAATTTTAAAAATAATTATTTCCATCTCTGCTTGAAGATCAGATCCATATCTACTGGTGGTAGGTTAGAGTGGAGACGGGGAGAGCAATATTAAGTGGTCCACTAATTTGCAATTTAATTTTCATAGAACTTACATGTTCTCAAAACCTGAAACATTTTTTCTAAGCATTATGGTATTTCTAGAAATAACTTCTTTTTAAAATTAGCATTGCCAACTACCCATTAGCAGCTATCTCTAGCTATCCCTAGCCAATGGCACCATAAAGCTAGCAAATAATGCTGGCTTTACTATTTTTATCTTCTCCTCAAACCTGATTTACTTTTGATTTACACTTTCTGTTATTGGCATCACTGTTATTTTGTTGTTTTTGTTCTGATTGAAAACTTTTGGGTAGATATTTGGATATTAATATTTCTGTTCTAGGGGTAATTTAGTGGTCATGAACATGTCCAACACTTCCATTTCCAGATGAAGAGTTAAGGGTCAGAGATAAATTTGCTTATATGAAAATTACATTAGGAAACTGGTCAGGAGCACTTTTACATCAATTTAGAACTTTTATTTTCTGGTCTATGGCTACATTGTCCTGCCCTCAATGCCCTTTCTTCCAGGAAACACTCTGAGGCTATCCTCGAAGCATTTGGGTTGTTAGAGTATGTTTCTTGATGACCCCAATACTCAATACTTTTTATCAGTTGATAAGTCATTAAAATAATCCATAAAACCTTCTCAGGCGAAGAAAAGAGTAAGGTTCCCTAAAGTGCTTCTGACCCTTGAAAAGTATGTGTGTGAATTGTTAGGGGAAATCTTCAGGTGAGGAGACTCATCTTTGATGAAAGAAAATAGGATTGGCCTCCCTGAGTCACTGCTGCCACTTACCGAATGTTTACAGAGGGGTTCTAAATACCATGAGTTCTCAGGGTCGAGGTTGCTATGGCTCAGTAAAATAGCTGGGGCAGTCTCTCCAGAGTCGTCTTGTTGAAGACCAGTATGTTGGAAGCACGTTACTTCCCAGCTGTTCCATAGAAACTGTCTGCTCTATCAGCATGAGCAGTAAAGACGATCAGAACTCTCCTGGATTGATGCTCAGCTACAGTTCCTTACATGGTGACTGAGGATTTATTATTGACATAACTAAACAGCTCTCAAACCATATGTTCAGTTCAGTATCTATTCGTATCATGATTTTTTTTTTTTTATCAACACTAGCTGGCACTGTGAGAGTGTGAAGTGTCTTATTTCTATCTCTGTCTTTATCTTGATTTCTTTCTTCATATATCTATCTCTTACTCTCAATTTACTGCTGTGGCCTTTCTGAAATACATCATAGATCAAGAATATTTGCCAATATCTATCTCTGACAATGGTGCTTAACTTTGAAAAGTTAAACCAATATAATTTACTGTTCCTGTGTTAAGAAATTCCATGCTAAACATGCATTAATGTCTCAGTAATAAATAACTCTGGGATGAAGGATACATCCTGATTTTATGCCAAACACTTCTGTGATCAGGCAAATATGACTTAGATATATACTACAGAAAATACTGCTACTAGAAGATAATAATGTAAAGCAACTAAAGCAGCTAACTTACCAATATTAACATCTTACTCATCAATACTTGTTTCAAGACTCTTGACCTGTTATGCCCTCCAATCCAAAGTTATTGTGATAAACACTCTGAAATCCCAACCAGACTCCACCTTAATAATCTGCTTTGAAATTATCCAGTTCAAGCCCTCAATACTTATAAGCATCTTTCCATTGTTTTTCTTGTCTGAGATAACCCTAAAACACTGTGAAAGTGATAATCTTTCTTATAGGAATATACTTAATTGTACTACTTTGTTTAAGCAACAGATTGTTATGGTAGTCTTTATAGGGAGTGAATAGCTAACATTATCCTGGGATTTTTTTTTCACTTTGGGATCATCTTTCTTAATTTCATGCTAGAATTAATATTCTTGGTTTCAGCTTCTTCCTCTTGGTACCAGGATTTTGTTTTTGCTCTGTCATTTTAGATGTTTGAAGGAATGCTTTCACTAAATTTGCATACCTTCTGACATCCTAATATCTTGTCACTTTTCTCTTAGACACCTGCAATAACCCTTATACACATCTCTTGCCTCTAGTTTATGTTAAGTGACTTTTATTAGATATACATCTTCCTCATTAATCCAAAGTAGCATTCTAATAAAATTCTTTGTTTTCTTAAAAACATTTAGTTATTCCATGTTACTCCTTTAAATGTAAATTCCCCTTTCTGACACTTAAATTTTCCCTAATTCACCCTCACTTCTAATTCTAATCTGCAGTTGGAGAAACTTTAATTTATCATGGTATAGAACCTGGGACATTGCAAATATTAGTAAATGCTTATTGAATTAATAGTTCTTTGAGGCCTGTCTCAAATACACACTACATGATTGTTTTTTAACCTGATATGGCATCTCTTTTCTTTGAACCCTAAAGCAGCTTACTTTTCTGTATTTTCCTTATAGCTATTAAATATTTTTTAACAAACCTATTTTATTGATAAATACTAATAAAGCATAAATCCATCCAAAGTGTACATCAATGGTAATCAATGTAATCACATATTTGTGCATTCATCACTTCAGTCATTCTTATAGCACTTTCATTATTTCAATAATATTAATAATAATAATAAACATAAAACAAGCAACACTCATCACCTCAATCTCTCTACCCTTCCCCTATGCATAGCTGCTATTCTTTTTCCTTCTCCCTAGTACATTTATATTTATATTTTGTACAAATTGTCTTAAAATACAATATCACCCATATTCATGTTTTACATGAGGTTTTACTATCTTATACAGTCCCATGTTACAGTTTTTAGCTTTTCTTCTGGTACTATAAATGACTTTAGACTTTCCCTTTCAACCACTGTCATACCCATGCAATAGCACTGCTAGTTTCAAACACCATGATATTTCACCATTTCTATTCACTTCCAAAGATTTACGAACAACCTTTTACCAATTCTGCACAGATTAACCCTTGGCTTTCCATTGTCTACCCTCCTTCGAATTTTCTGGTGACCTGTATTCTAATTATTAACTCCATGAGCTTGCACAGTATATTTAGCTCAAAATAGGAAAATCCTACAATATTTGTCCTTTTGTGTCTAGCTTGCTTCATTCAGCATAATGTCCTCCAGGTTCTCTACATTGTCATATGCTTCACTACTTCATTTCTTCTTACTGCTGCATAATGTACCATCATGTGTATAAACCACAGTATCTTTATCCATTCATCAGTTGATGGATACCTGGGTTATTTCCAACTTTCGGCAATCATGAATAATGCCACAATGAATATCAATGTGCAGATGCCTATCCATGTCACTGCTCTCAGTTCTTCTGGGTATATACCTAGTAATGGTATTGCCTGGTCACACAGCAAGTCTATATTTAACTTCCTTAGAAACTGTCAAACAATCCTCCACAGTAACTCTACCATTTTACATTCTCACCAACAGCAAATAAGCGTTCCTACCTGTCCACATCATCTTCAACATTTACAGTTTTCTGACTTTTTAATAATGGCTAGTTTATTAAGTGTGAAATGATATTGCATCATAGTTTTGATTTGCATTTCCCTAATTGCTAGTGAGGTTAAATATTTTTTGCATTACATTTATTTGTGTCATCCATAGGCCCTGTTCTGATACTTAGCAACTTAAGATGAAATATACTATATCCAACTCATAGTCTTTAACAACATGCTATACAAGTGGTGCTACAAATAAGAAAATTAGAAAGTATTTGTTGAATAACAGAGATGAGTGATTAACAAATGCTGAAATACTTCTTCATAGCAATGGCTAAAGAGATAAAGGATATTAAAAAGAAACTGGGTGAGCATAAACAACAATTTGAAAGTCTGCAAAGAAAAGTAACAGACTTAATGGAATGAAAGACATGATGGAAGACATTAAAATACATTAGAGGCACATGAGAGAAGATTTGAGTTGCTCAAAGACAGAATTAGTGATTTCAAAGACAGAACATCTGAACTAGGAAAGACAAGAGAACAGAAAGGAAAAAATGGAACAGAGTACCAAGGAATTGAATGGGAATGCAAAATGGAAAAAAAAATACATTATCAGTGTCTCAGAAGGAGAAGAAAATGGAAAAGGGGCAGAAAAAATATTTGAGAAAATGACTGAAAATTCCCTATTCTTATGAAAGACATAAACATCAATATTGAAGGACAGTGCACCCAAAACAGAATAAATCTGAATAAACTTACCCTGAGACACTTACTATTCAGAATGACAGATATCAGAGATTAAGAGAAGATTCTGAAAGCAGCAAGAGAAAAGCAAAGCATCACATACAAGTGAACTTCAATGAGATTAAGTGCTGACCTTTCACCAGAAACCATGGAGGATAGAATAAAGTGGTAGGATGTATTTAAGGTACTGAAAAACTGCCAGCCAAGAATTCTGTGTCTGGTAAATCTGTTTTTCAAAAGTGAAGGTGATTTCAAAGTCTTCACAAACAAAAACTGATAGTATATATTACCAAAAGACCAGAATTATGAGAGATACTAAAGGGAGTGCTGCAGACTTAAGGAATAGACAAGGGCTAGAAAATTGGAGAAAAGTGTAGAATTGAAGATTATTAGAAAGTGTTAATTAAAGGGTAAAAAGATAGACAATAGTATAATATGACAACAGAAAGCCAAAGTCAAAATGGATGAAGTAAATAAAGCCTTTACAGTAATAACATTGGATGTTAATGACTTGATCTCCCCAATCAAAGGACATAGACTGACAGAACTGATAAAAAAATTATGAGTCCTCTCTATAATGTCTGCAAGACACCCACCTGAGACAGAAGGACACAACCAGGTTTAAAGGGAAAGGTTGGAGAAAGATATTCCACTCAAATAATTACAACAAAATACCCAGGTAGTGATATTAATATTGGACAATATAGATTTCAAATGCAAAAATATTATAAGGAATGAAGAAGGTCATTATATATTAATAAAAGGGGCAATTCAGCAAGAATAAATAAGTATGCTAAATATTTATGCACCTAACCTCAGTGCCCCAAGATATATGAGGAATACCCTGGCAAAACTGAAGGTAAAAATAGATGTCTCTACAATAATATCTGAAGACTTCAATACACCAGTCTCAGTATTGAATAGAACATCTGGATAGAGGATAAATAAAGAATCAAAGAGTTTGAAAACTATGATAAATGAACTAGACCTAACAGACATCTGTAGAGCATTGCATCCCAATTCAGCAGGATATACATTCTTTTTAAATGCTCATGGATTCTTCTCCATGATAGACCATATATTGGGTCACAAGACAAGTTTCAGTAAATTTAAAAGATTGAAATTACACTAAACACTTTCTCTGATCATAACTGAATGAAGCTAGAAATCAATAATTGATGGAAAAGGGGAAAATTCATAAATACATAGAGATTAAACAATGCACTCTTAAATAATCAGTGGGTCAAAGAAGAAATTGCAAGAGGATTCAGCATGTATCTTGAGATGAATGAAAATGAAGGCATAATATATCAAAACCTATGGGACACTGCAAGGGTTGTGCTGACAAGGAAATTTAGTCCCCGATGCCTACATAAAAAAGAAGAAAGAGGTGAAATTGAAGACCTAATTGCACATATGGAAGAACTAGAAAAAGAACAGCAAACTAATCCCAATACAAGGCTAAGGAAAGAAATAGTAAAAATCAGAATAGCAATAAATGAAATAAGGAACAAACAATAGAAAATCAACAAAACCAAAAGTTCAAACTTTGAGAAGATCAACAAAATTGGCAAACCTTTAACTAGATTGACAAAGAAAAAAAGAGAGAAGACACTAATAAATAATACCAGAAATGAGAGGGGGGACATTACCACTGACCCCACAGAAATAAGAGAGATAATAAGAGGATACAATGAACAATTATATGCCAAAATCTAGACTATGAAGATGAAAGGGGCAAATATTTGGAAATATACAAACCACTTACACTGACACTAAAAGAAATAGAAGACCCACCACACCAATCACAAGAGACTGAAATAGTCATTAGAAGTCTCGCAAAGATAAAAAAGCCTAGAACCAGATAGCTTTACAGGTGAATTCTACCAATCATTCAAAGAAGTTCTAATACTAATCTTGCTTAAGATTTTCCAAAAAATTGAACAGGAAAGAATGCTACCAAAGTCATACTATGTAGCAAACATCACCCTGATATCCAAACCAGATAAAGATACTACAAAAAAGAAAATTATAGACCAATATCTCTAGTGAATATAGATGCAAAAATCCTCAACAAAATCCTTGCAAACAAAATCCAAAAGCACATTAAAAGAAGTATACACCACGATCAAGTCAGTTTTATTCCCACTTGTAAACTTGAGAAAATCAATTAGTGTAATAAACCACATTGATAAATTGAAGGAAAAATCACATGATCCTCTTGGTTGATGCAGAAAAGGCATTTGACAAAATATATCACCCTTTCTTGATAAAAACATTCCAAAAGATGGGAATAGAAGGAAACTTTCTCAATGTGGTATAATGTATATATGAAAACTTTACAGCTAGCATTGTACTTAATGGTGAAAAACTGAACACTTTCCTGCTGAGATCAGGAACAAGACAAGGATGACCACTGTCAACATTATTCAATATTGTGCTAGAAGTTCTAGCTAGAGCAATTAGGTTATACAAGGAAATAAACGGTACCCAAATAGGAAAGGAAGAAGTAAAACTTTCACTATTCACTGATGATATGATCCTATATCTAGAATCCCTGAAATACCCACAACAAAGCTACTAGAATTAATAAATGAGTTCAGCAAAGTGGCAGGATACAAGATTAATACCCGAAAATCAATAGCATTTTTATACACTACAGATGTGCATTCTGAGGAAGAAATCAGAAAATAATTATTTTATAATAGTGACTAAAACAATCAAATATTTAGCAATAAACTTAACCAAGGACATAGAAGAAACTGTATTTAGAAAACTACAAAATTTTCTAAAAGAAAACAAGGAAGAATCAAATAAATGGAAGGACATTTCATATTCATGGATTGGAAGATTAAATATCATTAAGATGCAATTCTACCCAAACTAATTTACAGATTTAATGGAATCCCAATAAAAATCCCAACAGTTTTTTTTTACAGAAATTGAAAAGTCAATAGTCAAATTTATTTGGAAGGGTAAGGGGCCCTGAATAGCCAAAAATGACTCAAAAAGAAAAACAAAGTTGGAGGACTATCACTTCCTGACTTTGAAGCATATTACTTAGCTACAGTGTAAAAACAGCATGGTACTAACATAAAGACAGACAGGCTGACTAATGCAACCAAACTGAGAACTCAGAAATTGCTGCAGTCAAATGATTTTGACAAGGCAATTAAGTCCACCCAGCTGGGCCAGTGCAGTCTATTCAACAAATGATGCCTGGAGGACTAGATAGCCACATCCAAAGAAAGAAAGGAGACACCTATCTCACAGCTTATACAAAAATTAACTTAAAAATGGAACATGGGCCTAAGTATAAAAGCAAACATAAAGCTCCAGAAGAAAATGTAGGAAAACATCTTTAAGATCTTGTGATAGGCGGTGGTTTCTTAAACCTTACACACAAAGCATGAGCAATAAGAGAAAAAAAAATAACAAATGGGACCTCCTCAAAATTCAACGCTTTTGCACAGGACTCCTCAAAGGACTTTGTCTAAAGGGCAAAAGGGCAGCCAATTCAATGGGAGAAAATATTTGGCAATCACAAAACTGATAAGGGTTTAATATCCATGATATACAAGGAGATCATTCAACTCAATAATAAAAAGAAAAATTATTCTATTAAAAAATGGGCAATAACAAAGTGAACCCAGAGGTGGTTGAGAATTGTGGTTAAGGGTACAAATGTAAGAGAGTCCTTCTGTGAGCTAGGGAAGATGTACTTCACCATTGCAGGGTGATGGGAATATGGGAAACATGGGAAAACTACAATTGGTGTGACCTATAGACTGTGGTTAACAGCAATACTATATTCTTGCATCAATGCCAAGCTGTATTGTGTTGATAAATGGAGGTGTATGGAAAAAAGTGTGCCAAATATATGCTATGAACTATGACTGGTGGAAATAGTCTGATGATGTTGTATTATAATCTGTAACAAATGTTCCACCAGGGTGTGGAGTTGTATGGGAAATCTATACATCTGCATGATATTTTTGCAAGTTCACAATATCAGTAACAAAAATATATTTTAAAAAATAGTATGGATTGAGGGAAAAATATACCAAATGTAAAATAAGGACTATAGTTGGTAGTAATATTTTGACTATGCTCTTTCACAGTTTGTAAAAAGTGCTTCACACCAATGCAAAGAGTTGGTGGAGGGGTTATATATGAGATCCCTGTGTGATGTTATACATGCTTGTTTTGTAAGTTTACAATCTTTACTACACACTTATTGTTTATGTGTGTTCATGTATGAATGATATACTTCAATAAAAAATTTTTTAAAAGGACAATAGACTTGAAAAGACAACTGTCCAAAGGAGAAATACAAATGGTGAAGCAACACATGAAAAAATGTTCAACATCACTAGTGATTATGAGAATGCAAATCAAAACTAGTATGAGATATAATTTCACACCTATTAGACTGGATGCTATTAAAAAGTTGAAAACTTTAAATGTTGGAGAGGATGTGGAGAGATAGGAACGCTTGTTCACTGTTGGTGTGAATGTAGAATGGCACAGCCGCTGTGGAGGACTGTTTGGAAGTTCCTAAGGAAGTTGAATATAGGCTTGAAATGTGACTCAGGAGTACCATTGCTAGGTATACATACCCAGAAGTACTGAGAGCAGTGACAGGAATAGACACCACTGTTAATAGCCACATTATTCATGATAGCCAAAAGTTGGAAACAACACAGGTGTCCATCAATATATGAATGGATAAACAAATTATGGAGTATACTCATGGTGGGATATTATGCAGTGGTAAGAAGAAATGAAATCATGAAACATATGACAACTTGGATGACCATGGAGGATATTATGTTGAGTGAAGCAAGTCAGACACAAAAGGACAAATACTGTATGACTGCCCTGTTATGAATGAAATATATTATGTGAAATATGGATATACTATATGAAATATGAATATCTGTAGAAGTGCATAAGACCATTTTTATTTGAAGCTGAACAAATGTAGGTTAATACTACAAAATGTTAATATCAGGCAAAAATAAAACACATTTTTACTAAGTGAAGGAGACCAGAAACAGACTACTCCATATTGTATGATTCCATCTATATAATATGTAAATATAAATCAATTTATAAAGATGAAGTTAGGTTACTGGTTATGTAGGTCTGAGGAAGAAATGCTAAGGGATGTGGACACTTTCTTTTTGGAGCAATGCATTTGTTCTAAAATTTTTGAGATGATGAATGTACAACATTTTGATTATACTAAAAGCATTGATTATATACTTTGAATAGGCAGTATGGTATGTGAATATATCTCAATAAACTGCTTAATAAACAAATAAATACTTGTAAAACAATAGTCAGAAATAGCAGCTATGCACAGCAGAGAAAACAGAGAAACTGAAAAGTGAGAAATTTTCTTGTTTGGTTATCTGTTTTTCATTTATTATTATTATTGAATTAATGAAAATGCTTTAATAATGATTGAAGTGATGAACACACAACTATGTGATTATACCAATTACTATTGATTGCACACTTTGGGTGAATTGTATGTTTTATTAATATGTATCAAAAATTGATCTGTTTGAAAAAAAGAATGAGATTAATGCATAAACAAAATGTGCTGTATCCATACAATGGAATGTTATTAAGTTTTAAAATGAAATGAATGTTGGTACATGCTACAACAGGAGTGACCCTTGAAGACATCATGCTAAGTGAAATAAGCCAGACACAAAAGTACAAATATTGTATCATTTCTATTGCATGAAATACTCAGATAAGCAAATTCATAGAGACAAAAAGCAGAATAGTGGTTTCTGGTGGGGTGCCACTGGGGAGTTATTGCTAAATGAGTCTAAATTTTGGTTTGGGGTGATGAAAATTATGTGGAAGTTCTGGTGAAATTAACAAAGTATTGTCAGTGTACTTAACGTTAAATAATTACCCACATAAAATTATTAAGTTTTGTTATTTATATTTTTACCACAATAACAGATAAATTAATTTTTACACAAGAGAAAATAATGTTATAATGATTATTAAAATTTTATTCAAAAAAAGATATGCAGGAAATTGTGGAAAGATGGACGAGTAGGGAGCTCTAAGAATAACTTCTCTCACCAGAACAACTATTAAATAAACAAGAACTATCTGAAACAACTATTTTGAAACTCTGGAGGCTAGAACACTCTAGAACATCCAGGGAAGAGCAGGAGAAAGAGGTTGATAAATTATGGTAAAGAACAGTCGACTGCTCTCTCTGCTTGGTGGCTACCAGTGCACTCCCCCCTGCTTTCTTTGCAGGCAGCCACAGAGTCTAGCCCTTGGTTAGCTCACTGGAGACATAAAGGGGCATAAAAATAGTCTTCCCCAAAACTAGGGATTGACACCACCAATCACTTATCATGGCTTTTGATTAGTGGCTTCAGATTGCTGGGGCCATGTTCTGAGGGCAACCATCATTTCAACCCTCCCCACAGAATGGTCATTATGGAGAAGACAAAAAGATGCTATGTTTCCTCAGGGCTGTGGGGGTACAGTTAGTTGGAGGGCTTCATTTGCTGGACAGGAAAAGAAAGCTCAGCTCTGGAGAGCTATGGAAGAAGATCTTGGCAGCCTTCTTGATCCCCTCCCCAAATTACAGTCTGTGCCACCTTTATGGGCCTCTGACATTGTTTCAGCTGGGAAAGACTGACTAGGGAAGTCCTCTCTGCCATGCTCATCTTACCAAAATTTGCTTTCCAGGCAAAAGCAACTTGAGACAATGAAAAGGGTTTAAGAAATAGAGAGGTAGACAGTCTGTGGCAAAGGCTTGCTAGCTTCAAAAACCTGAGAGAGGGATTTCTTTCTCCTGGGAAATAGAGAGTTCAACAGAACTCTTGTAAACAGGGCTTCTCCAAAATAACTAACAAGTAAAAGCCCAGGACAAGAGAAAGGCCCAGCAAAACAAGGAAAACCTTGCACACTGCCTTCAACTTGGGCAAATTTCCTGATAGGAGGACTGAAGCTCAAGAAAATCTGTCTTATTACCAGCTGGTTGCAAAATCAAGAAACAGGCATCTCAGAATAATTAGCATTTCAAACTATTAAAATGCACAGTGTACAACAAAAGAGTACAAGACAAAGAAAAAGGAAATGATGACCCATCCTAAGGAAGGGGACAAAAATCCTGAAAAAACCAATAATGAAGACCACTATGTGGGCATACTGAACAAAGCCTTTTAAAAAATGACCTTAAAAATGTTCAAGGAGATGAAGCAAAATACAGAGAAAGAAATAAGGGATAATAGGAAAATAATGAATGAACAATATGAGATTCTTAGTAAAGAGATAGAAACTTTTAAAAAGAACCAAACAGAACTATTAGAGTTGAAGACCACAAGAGCTGGAATGAAAAATTCTCAGGAGGGATTATACAGCAGATTGGAGCTGACAGAAGAAAGATTCGAAGACAAGACACTTGAAATGAGTCAGGCTAAGGAGAAGAAAGAAATGTAAAATGAAAATAACCTAAGATACCTCTGGATCACCATCATGCATCACAGTATGCATATTTTTGGGTACATCTGAAAGAAAGGAGTAGAAAGAATATTCAAAGAAATAATGACAGAGACCTTCCCAAAATGAGCAAAAAGTCATGACTATGCACATCCAAGAAACCCAGAGAACTTGAAACAATATACATGAAGAAAATTACACCATGTCATATACTGATCTTTTAATACAAAGAACAAGAAGGGAATTCTGAAAGTAGCAAGTGAAAAGCAATGTTATATACAAGGGAGTTCCAATTAGATTGTGTGCTGATTTCTCATCAGAAACCATAGGGGTAAGACAGTGAGTTGAAATATTTCTATATACAACAGAAATACAGAAGTACTGAAAGAAAACAACTGTTAACCAAGAATTGTATATCCAATAAAACTATCTTTCAAAATGAGAGAGAGATAAAAATACTCTCAGGCAAACAACACCTGAGGGAGTTTATCACCACTAGAACTGCCCTACAAGCAGAGCTAAAGGAAGTTCTTCAGACTGAAAGGAAAGGACACTAGACAGTGGTTTAAAATAGCATAAAGAAATAAAGACCTGTGTAAAGGTAACCATTTGGGCAATAATAAATGCTAATGTTATTTTAGTGTATTGTTTGGTATGTAACTCCATTTCTTACTTTCTACAGGTACTAAAGCATAAGTGCAAAAAAATTAATGGTGGGGAAACGGACTTGGCCCAGTGGTTAGGGCGTCCATCTACCACATGGGAGGTCCACGGTTCAAACCCCGGGCCTCCTTGACCCGTGTGGAGCTGGCCCATGTGCAGTGCTGATGAGCACAAGGATTGCCCTGCCATGCAGGGGTGTCCCCCGCGTAGGGAAACCCCACATGCAAGGAGTGCGCCCATAAGGAGAGCTGTCCAGGGTGAAAGAAACTGCAGCCTGCCCAGGAATGGCGCCACCCACACTTCCCGTGCCGCTGACGACAACAGAAGCGGGCAAAGAAACAAGACGCAGCAAATAGACACAGAGAACAGACAACCGGGGGAGGGGGGGGGGATTACAAATAAATAAATAAATCTTTAAAAAAAAAAGTAATGGTAACTCTATGGTTTTGGACATAAAATGTACAAAAATATAGGTGATAAGTACAAAAATAGTTGGGGTACAAGGGATTATAAGAAAAGCATATGTATATACTATTCAGATTAAGTTATTAAACCAAATATGATTGCTTTATATTTAGGATGTTACTTTTAACCTTATGGTTACCACAAGGAAAATGGTGAAAAATATATCCAGATAAAAAAAGAGAAGGCACTCAATATGGTACAATGCAAGTATCAAACAAATATAAAAGTAGGCATTTAACAGAAGAATTGAGGTATTAGATATATAAAGGCTAAATGGAAAAATGGCACAAGAAAATCCTGTATTATCAGTAGTGGCTTTATAGTACATGGATTAAACTCTATAGTCAAAAGGGAGAAATTGGCAGAATGGATAAAAAGACATGGCCCAACTATAATTGTCTGCAAGAGACTTTTCTTAAATTCAAAGATAAAACTAGGTTGAAAATGAAATTGTGGGGAAAATATAAATATATATATTTATAGGAAACAAAAGAGAGCTGGGGTATCTATGCTAATGTTAGATAAAATAGATTTTAAGTAAAAAACAATTATGAGGGTTAAAGACAGTTATTATACCCTGATAAAAGGGATAATTCAACAAAAAGTTGTAATACATTTATAAATATATTGGTATATATTAACAGAGTCTTAAAATATATGAAGCAAGTATTTACAGATTTAAAGGAAGAAATTTATGTTTCTACATTAACTGTAGGAAGCTTTAATATACCACTTCCATAATGGATAGAACATCTAGTCAGAAGATCAATAAGGAAATATGACTTGAATAAAACTTTAAAACAACTAGACCTAACAGACATGTATAGAACACTATACCAAACAACAGAATCCAATTTCTTCTTAAATGCACATGGATCATTGTAGCAAATTGATATTATTTATGAATTTCAAAAATAGATATTGGATTGTGTTTTTAAACTGGTCTGTTTCTCTGGGCATATTAGATTGTATTAGATTCAGAGGTTTCACTTTTACTTGATTTAAATTATGATTAGGGCTTTGATTGGGCTGCATAAGTAGGACAATGAGTCCCTACTCACTAAGGGGACAGGAACTCACAGAGAAAACCACACAGAAGAGGAGTTGGTTGGAGTTTTTAATGCTGGAGCCCTGGGGAGTAAACACACAAGAGAAGGACGCAGAGGAATAGAGACATGGCAGAGCCCCAGGAAAGAGAGAGAGCCTGATAGTCTACAGCTAAACTTGAGGAGAAAACAGAGTAGCCAAACCAGAGAGGAATGAGCTCTAGGAGAGAGACAAGACTTATCCCAGTCTACAACTGATATTGGAAGAAGCTGGGACCATAGAGCCTTAAGAGGAAGAGGGAGGCTGAACCCTTGCAGATGTTGGCAGCCATCTTGCTCCAACACATGACAACTAACTTTAGGGAGGGAAGTATTAATAATTTATGCTGTAACTGTAAGGTCCTACCCTAAATAAATACCTTTTATAAAAGTCAACAGATTTCTGGTATTTTGCACTAGTACCTCTTTGGCTGACTAATATATGTGGAAATTAGCAACATAATTTTAAACAACCATTGGGTTAAAGAGGAAATCACAAGTGAAATTAGAAAATATCTTGAGGTGACTGAAAATAAAAATACAACATAGCAAAACTTATAGGATGCAATGAAGGCCGTGTTGAAAGTAAACATTATAACTCTTAAATATTGACATTAAAAATGAAGAGGAGATCTAAGACATTAAGGTAGGGAATAGCATGGTGCAATTGTCCTTAAGAACTGGTGGGAAGACAGGCAGGTTTGCCAGACATAGAGGAAGCAGCAGGGAACTGGGGCAGTCAACACAGAGATCCAGTGAGGGATAGACCCAGATAGGCACTGGAGCAGCAGCAGAGCCATGGGGCAATTGGCATGGTTGGCTGGCAAGGAGGGGCCTAAGTGGATGCTGGCAGCCTGAGAACTCATTTTTTCCCTTTTCCTCTTTTTTTCTTTTTTCTTCTTTTAAAATTCTTTTTTTTATCTTTTCTTTTTGTTTTTCTTTTCCTTTATAATAAGTGGAACCAAGTGTCCAAGAAAAGCCGTAACACAAAGCCAAACAATAACAAGGAAAATGGAGAGACAGACCATCAGAGTAAACCTATCAAGATAAACAGATGCCTAGACATCAGCAAAAAAAAAATGTAAGTCATAGTAAGAAATAGGAAGATATGACCCAGTCAAAGGAACAAACTAAAAAGTCAGAAGAGACACAGAATTTGGAAAATACTAATCAAAGATATCCACACAAACATCCTAAATCAATTCAAGGAGATGAAGGAAGAGATAAAAGATATTAGGAAAACACTGGATGAGCATACCATAGAAATAGTAACCATTCCTAATAAATAAATAAATAAATAACAGATCTTGGGGCAATGAAAGGCACAAAAGAAGAAAGTAAAAATACACTAGAATCACACAACAGCAGATTGGAAGAAACCAAGGGAAAAATTGGTGAATTAGAAGATAAGACATCTGAAATCACACAGATAGAATAATGGATGGAGGGGAAAAAATTGAAAAAAAAAATGAGGAGGTGAGGGATTGAATGACAGTATAAAACACAAACATTTGCATTATGGGTGTCCCAGGGAGGCAAGAGAAGAGAAAAGGGGCAGAAGTATTGTTTGAGGAAGTAATGACCAAACTTTCCCAACTTTTATTAAGGACATGGATGTGTATGTCAAGGAACTGCAGCATACCCCAAACAGAATAAATGCTAACAGATTTACTCCAAGACACATACTAATTAGATTGCCAAATACCATAGATAAAGAAGCAATTCTGAAAGCAGGAAGAGAAAATATATTCATCATGTATATGGGATACTAGATAAGATTAAGTGCTGATTTCTCATCTGAAGCCAAGGAGGTGAGAAGCTAGTGGTATTACATATTTAAATTATTTAAAGAGAAAAACTGCTAGCCAACAATTCTGTATTCAGCAAAATTGACTTTCAAGAAGGAGGGTTAGATTCAACTATTCACAGATAAACAGAAATTGAGGGAATTTAACAAGAGCCAACCCTACAAGAAATACTCAAGGGAGTTCTGAAGTCTGAAAGGAAAAGACAAGAGAGAGAGGCTTGGAGTAGAGTGTAGAAAGGAAGATATTTAGTAAGGATAACAAAAAGGGTAAAAAGAGAATAAAAAATAAGATATGACATATAAAATCCAAAAGGTAAAAGGGATGAAATAAGTACTGCCTTTACAGCAATAACATTAAATGTTAATGGATAAAACTCCACATTTAGGAGACACACAGATTTGAAGAAGAGATAAAAATATCCATTCAAATGCTGTCTGCAAGACTCAAGAACACAAATAGGTTTCAAGTGAAAGGTTTGAAAAAGATTTTCCATGCAACCAGTAACTAAAAAACAGCTGGGGTAGCTACACTAATATTGAACAAAATAGAATTTCAATACAAAACTGCTGTATGAGACCATGAAGGACACTAACAAAAGGGACAATCTACTAAGAAGAAAGAACAATCATAAATATTTATGCACCTAACCAAGGTACTCCAAAAGACATGAGACAAACACTGGCACAACTCTTATTCAACATTGTGTTAGAAGTTCCTTCTTTAGCAGTTAGGCAGGAAAAAGGAATAAGGTATCCAATTTGGAAATGAAGATATAATACTTTCACTATTTTCAGATGACATGATCCTATTTATAGAAAGTCCTGAAAAATCTACAACAAAGCCCCTAGAAATAATAAATGAATTCTGCAAAATGCTGGAATATAAGATGAACACAAGAAAATCAGTGGTGTCTCTATACACTAGGAATGAGCAACCTGAGAAGGAAATCAAGAAAAATATTCCATTCACAATGACAACTAAAAGAATCAAATATCTAGGAAAAAATTAAGTATTTATGTACTTATACACAGAAAATTATACAGGTTTGCTAAAAGAAATTAAAGAAGACCTAAATAAATGGAAGGCCATTTCATGTTCATGAATTGGAAGACTAAATATCATTAAGTTGTCAATTCTTCCCAAATGGATTTACAGTTTCAATGCAATCCTTATAAAATTACAACAGCTTTTCTCTGAAGAAATGAAAAAGCCAAATATCAAATTTATTTGGAAGAGTAAGTGGCCCTGATGAACCAAAAACATCTTGCAGAAACGAAGAACAAAGTTGGAAGACTCACACCTTGTGACTTAAAAGCATATTTCTAAGCTACAGTGGTCAAAACTGCATGGTATTGGCACAAGGATAGACATATTAACCAATGGAATTGAATTGAGAGTTCAGAAATAGACCCACACCTATAGCCACTGATATTTGACAAGGCTGCCAAATATACCCAAATGGGACAGAATAGTCCTTTCAATGAATGGCTCTGGGAGAAGTGGATATCCATATCCAAAAGAATAAAAAAATAACCCTATTCACACCCTACAAAAATGAACTCAAGATGGGCCAAAGACCTAAATATAAGGGCCAGAACCGTAAAACTCCTAGATGAAAGTGTAAAGAAGTATGAATGAGATCTTGTGATAGGCAAGAGTTTTATAAACTTTACACCTAAAGCATGGACAATGAAAGAAAAATATAGATAATTGGGATCTCCTAAAAATAAAAATAAAAAATTGCACCTTAAGGGAGTTTTTCAAGAAAATGAAAAGGAAGCCTTACTCAGTGGGAGAAAATATTTGGAAACCATATATCTGATAAAGGCCTAATATTCAGCAATAAAAAGAAACCCTACAGCTCAACCATAAAAAGACAACCAACCCCATCAAAAACTGAGCAAAAGACTTCAACAGATATTTTTCCAAATAGAAAATGCAAATGGCCAGAAAGCACATAAAAGAATTCCCAACATCACTAGCTATTAGGGAAATGCAAATACAAACTACAATGAACCATCACTTTATATCTACTAAAATGCCTGTAATTAAAAAAAACAACAACAGAAAAATTTAAGTGTTGGAGAGGACATAAAGAAATAGGAACAATCATTCACTACTAAGTATAAACTGAGAAGAATTGAATGTGAGGTCAAATGCACAAATATGCACAAATATTCATGGTGGCATTTTTCATAATTACCAAAGAATGGAAGCAACTCAAGTGGCTATCACCAGATGAGTGGATAAACAAATTATGGTACATATATATGATGGAATTTTATTCAGCTATAAAAAGGAATGAATTATTGACATGTGAAACAACATGGATGAACCTCAAGGACCTTATGTTGAGTGAAATAAGCCAGTCACAAAAGGATAAATATTGTGCATATTAGTCAGTGATAGATTTGAAAAAATACCTTGACAAAGAGGGATAAATTAAATAATATAGAGCTTTATGGCTAAGATTTCAAAATGTGTTGGGAATTTATTCTGGAATTTACTCTCATGCATATCTCAGGCAGATTTCACAAACTGCCACAGTAAACAAAGCCTCAAACAAAACTCCTGAGGGCACTATGGGTAGCTGGGTACCATAGGAACGTCACACAGCCTCATGAAATCAACATCCTTAGGCAGGTCCTATCTGGGAATACATAAGAATCTATTTTCCCAACATAACATAGTTCTGCTCATTTATAATTCCACCAGTCATGATTTTTCTATGTCTTTTATTTGAACCTATAGCTTTCAATTTACCTGTTAAATATATATTTCAGACACTTAAATCTCCAGATTGTGTATATGCTGGTTGAGCCCTGAAACCCAGCTGAGTTGGAGCCAACTCGTAATCTCCAGTTCTTCTGGCTTGCCTTGGACAACTAGCAAAATCATGATGATGGACTAGTCCCATCACAAAACAAGGAGTATTGTGGCTGTTTGATCTTGTTTATCAATTCCAAAAATAGATATTGGATATTGTTTGTAAACTGGTCTGTCTCTCCAGGCATATTGGATTATACTGGATTCAGAAGTTTCACTTTTACTTGATTAAATAATGATTAAGGCTTTGATTGGGCCACATCATTAGGATTTCACATCCCTGACCCTTTGCTAGACAAGGACTCAGAGAAACCACACCACAGAAAAGAGAGTTTGGAGGTTTGATCTTGGAGCCTGGGAAGTAAACACATAGAGAAGCAAATATGTGAGGAAAGAAGGCTCAGTTGGACACAGCAGATGCCTCAGGAAGAGAGTTGGGCTGTTTGCCTGTTAGTCTATAGCTGGCCTTGTGGAGAGAGCACAGCAGCTGAGCCCAGAGAGAAATGAGCCCCAGGAATAAAGGAACTCAGGAAGCCTGAACCCTTAGTAGATGTCAGCAGCCATCTTGTTCCAACACATGACAACAGACTTTGGTGAGGGAGGTAACTTATGTTTTATGGCCTGGTCACTGTAAGCTTCTACCCTTAATAAATACCCTTTATAATAACCAACTGATTTCTGGTATTTGCATCAGCACCCCTTTGGCTGACTACTACAAGTATCGTCAATTGCAAGCCAAACAATGCCTTTCCTCTGCCCCGTAATATCTATGTCCCTTCTCAGCCTGAAGCAGACAGAGTGGACATTATCCCAAATTCCTCAAGTTTGAAAAATAAACAAAAATATGGGGGAAGTATACCATAAACCAAAGCAGATATATTGTTATTGTTTTTATTATCTTGTGTTAATGGAGTAACTTGTAAGATTTATATTAAAAAAATGAAGAAAGACTTCAATTCAGAAATCTAGTCTCAAAGCTACAATAACCAGAAAAAGAGCAAACTAATAACAAAGTGAACAGAAGGAAGGAAATAGCAAAGATTAGAGTAGAGATAAGTGAAATAGAAAACAACAAAATAATACAGAAAATCAATAAAACCAAAAGTTGGTCTTTGAAAAGATTAAAACAATTGACAAACTTTTAGTTAGACTGATGGAAAAGAAAAGAGAGTATACAAATAACAAAAATCTGAAATGAAAAGGGGACATCACTTCTGACCCTGCTGAAATAAAAAAGGACTATAGGGGGACACTATGAACAACTATATACCAACAATTTAAGTAACCTAAGTGAAATGGACAAATGCTTAGAAACACATAAACAAGAAGAAATGGAAGATCTCAAAAAATAATTACTAGTAGAGAAATTCAATCAGTAATCAAAAACCTCCTAACCAAGAAAATGCCAGGACCAGGTGGCATCAAAAGGAAATTCTACCAAACATTCCACAAAGACTTAACTTCAATTTTTCTCAAACTCTTCCAAAAAGCCTGAAGAGTAGGAAACATTCCCTAATTCATTCTAGAAGGCCATCATCACCCTCACACCAAAGCCAGATAAAGATAACAGAAGGGGGGAAAAAAACCTATAGATGAAAATCTCTTATGAATATAGATTTTAAAATCTTCAGCAAAACACTAGCAAACTGAACCCAACAGCATATGAAAGGAATTATACACTATGGAATTTATCCCAACTATGCATGGTTTGTTCAACATAGGAAAATCAATTAGTATAATATATCACATTAATGCAATGAAGGAACTAAACCACATGGTCATCTCAATTGATGTAGAAAAGGTATTTGACAAAATCCAGTATCCCTTTTTGATTTAAAAAAGAAAAAAAACCCTACAACACTAGAAATAGAAGGAAACTTCCTCAACATGATAAGGGGCATATATGAAAAGCCTACCATTAACATCTTACTTAATTGTAAAGGACTGAAAACTTTTCCTCAAAGACCAGGAACAAAACAAGAATGCCCACTATCAACATTGTTATTCACCATTGTATTGGAGGTTCTTACCAGAGATATTAGGCAAGAAAAAGAAATAAAAGGTGTCTAAATTGGAAAGGAAGATGTAAAATTTTCCCTATTTCCAGTTGCTCCTATATACAGAAAACTCTGAAAAGCCCACGACAAAGTTCATAAGGATAATAAATGAATTCAGTAAAGTAGGGCATACAAGATCAACACCCAAAAAATGAAAAGTGTTTATATGAACAATCAATGAACAGTCAGGATGAAATTGTCAAAAACATTCCGTTTACAATTGCAACTAAAAGAATCTTATATTTAGGAATTAATCTAACCAAGAAAATCTAACACAATATAACACAGTAAACTATAAAACATTGATAAAAGAAACCAAAGAAGACCTAAATAAATGGAAGGACATTCCTTGTTCATGGACTGGAAGACTAAATGTCATATGATGTCAATCCTATAAAAGCAATTTATAGATTCGATGCAATCCAAATCAAAATTCCAAAAACCTTCTTTAAAAATTTAACTTTCTAAATTATATTTTCCTTAAAGTTAATAGATCACACAAAATGGTACATTAAAAAACATAAGAGGTTCCCATACACCACACTCCCCACCCTCCCATCCCCATCATTTTTTAATTGAATTTTTTGAAGATACATAGATCACAAAAAAGTTACATTAAAAATATAATGTATTTATACATTAAATTACATCCCATGTACCCCACTCCTCCCACATCACCAACCTCTTTTATCATTGTGGTACATTCATTGCATTTGGTGGGATGCAGTGAAAGTGTTCCAGCAACCTTCTTTGTAGAAATGGAAATGCCAATTATCAAGTTTATGTGGAAGGAAGAAGGGCCCCAAATAGCTAAAGCCATCTTGAAAAAAGGAAAATGAAGTTGGAAAACGAACACTTCTTGATCTTACAACTTAATACAAAGCCAAAGTATTCAAAGTAGCATGATAATGGCACAAGAACAGACATATTAACCAATGGAATAGAACTGACAGCTCAGAAACCAACACTCACACCTATGCCCAAATGATTTTTGACAAGGTGGCAAGATCATTCAATAGGGAAAGAAGAGTATCTTCAAGAAATGGTGCTAAGAAAGCTGGATCTCCATTTGCAATGAAAACGAGGACTCTTACTTCACATTCTACATAAAAATCTACTCAAAATAGATCAAAGACCTAAACAAAAGAAAAAATAGATAATTGTGTTCTTTTCAAAATTAAAATTAAAAATAAACGTTTGGATCTCAAAGGACTTTATTATGAAACTAAAAGAGCAACCTATACAATGGGAGAAAATATTTGGAAATACACATATCTGATAAAGGTTTAATACCAAGAATATATAAAGAAATCCTTCAACTTAACAACAAAAAGACAAATAACCCAATTAAGAAATTCACAAAAGACTTGAATAGATATCTCCTCAAAGAAGATAGACAAATAACCAAAACAACAACAACAAAAAGCAAACACATGGAAAGATGCTCAACATTATTAACCATCAAAGAAATGCAAATCAAAACCGCAACAAGGGAAGAGGATTTGGTCCAGTGTTTAGGGCATCTGTCTACCACATGGAAGGTCCGCAGTTCAAACCCCAGGCCTCCTTGACCCGTGTGGAGCTGGCCCATGCACAGTGATGATGCGCGCAAGGAGTGCCCTGCTGCACAGGGGTGTCCCCCATGTAGGGGAGCCCCATGCGCAAGGAGTGTGCCCCATAAGGAGAGCTGCTCAGTGTAAAGAAAGTGCAGCCTGCCTAAGAATGGAGCCACCCACATGGAGAGCTGACACAACAAGATGATGCAATGAAAAAAGAAACACAGATTCCTGTGCCACTGACAACAACAGAAGTGGACAAAGAAGGAGACACAGCTAATAGACACAGAGAACAGACAACCAGGGTGGTGGGGGGGAGAGAAATAAATAAAAACAAACAAACAAACAAAAAAACCACTACAAGATACCATTTCACTACTATTAGAGTGGCTGCTATTAAAAATAAAAGGAAAACAACAAATGTTGGAGAGGATGAGGAGAAATAGAAGCACTCATTCATTGCTGGTGGCACTGTAAAATGGTTCAGTCACTCTGGAAGACAGTTTGGCAGTTCCTCAGAAAGCTAAATATAGAACTACCATATTACTGTATAATTCCACTACTAGGATATAGCCCAAATAATTGAAAGCAGAGACTTGAATAGATATTGAATACAGATGTTCATGTCGGTCTTACTCACATTTGTCAAAAGATGTAAGCAACTCTAATGTCCATTAACCAATGAATGGATAAATAATATGAGGTACATACATACAATGGAATATTAGGAAAAAAGAATGAAGTCCTGATACATGTGACAATGTGGGTGAACCTTGAGGACATCATGTTGAATGAAATAAATAAGATACAAAAGAGCACATATTATATGATATCACTGATTTGAAATAACTGGAATAAACAAACTCAGAGAATCAGAATCTAGAATACAGGTTACCAAGGAAAGGGTAGGGAGAGGGAATGGGAAGTTCAGGCTTGGATTGGAAATGTACAGGGTTCCTATTTGGACAGATGGAAATGGTAATGGATGGTGGTGATGGTAGCACAGTGTTATGAACACAAGTAACAGCCCTGAAATATATATCTGAATGTGATTAAAAGGGGAAATGTTAGATTGTGTATATATAATATAATAAATATTAAGTGAAAATTCATGGAACAGCACTATACAACAGTGAACTCTAAATTAAACCATGGACTATAGTAAATAGTACAATTATAAATGCTATCATTAATTATAGCAATTGTTCCATACCAGTGCAAAGGGTTAATAATAGCATGGTATATGGGAATCCTGTATTTTTATACATAATTTTTCTGTAAACCCACTATTTCTCTATGAAGAAAAAAAAGATATGCACTAATTTTCACTCTTTAATTTCTCAAAGTATATATTTTTATTTCATTTATCTATGTATATAAGAGTGTGTTCCTTGAGCATGGAGTGTTACTGGAACAAGCATCTTTAACAGCTTTATGTCACACCTGATAATATAATTATTTATATTAATTAGCCTACAGTAGTATGAATCTTTGTGTTTGAAATTTGAAATACAAGAAATCATGTCACAGGTAATTTAAAATGATCTTTTTAAAACATTATTCAAGATGAGACATATTTACCATGCCCCCCTTTTTACCCTGCCTGCTCTATTCATATCTTCTCTTCAGTCAGTAAGAATATAAATATTCAAAAGAGGCAAATATACACAGGTAGGTTTTTAATATATTTCTTTGTTAATTTTACCCTGAATGCACATGAGTTGTTCTATATCAGAGACAGATTCCTTATTAATTATCTTACAGTAAATAAGAAGTGCATCAGTACTGCTTGCTCTCGATAAAACTTTTCTGTGTGTTGCAAAAAAAGACAGATGGAAAAATCTCCTGCACAAGTGGCTGGTCACTCCAGAGACTAAAGATGGAGGACAATGGAGAAAGACAGATATTCACCTCCCCTCTTGACAGGAAAAAACACTTTTGAAAAGGATCCTGAGTTCTCACCTTAATTTTTTGGAATATCAATATATATTTCAAAGGCTAGATAAACCCTGAACGTCTCTGACTTTTTAACTCTAAGGTATCATCGCATTGTTAGCTCCTAATCATGGTCAATATTTACATCAGTGTTTATACTTTGCACCACAATTTTTATAGGTTTTGACAAAATGTATAATGACCTGTATCTGTCATTGTAATGACATTCAGAACAACTCCAGTTCCCCAAAGTGCCCCATGTTATACCTATTCTTCCCTCTCCCTCCCCTGAGAACCTCTGTTGACCACTGCCTTTATATCAATGTTACAAGATCTTCTATTGCTAAAATAATGTCTACTTTAGTTCATAGCTGCATCTCTCCTCAAATTTGTTCATTCTTGAGGATTTGGGGATGGTGATATTCACTCTGTTTCTAACTGAGAGGGGGCTCAGATCCCATGGGGCAGATGGATGAAACTGTCTTGCTTGCAATTGTAGATACTCCTTCTTTTCTGGAATGGACATTGTCCATCATTATCCTTTTGTTTGTTGTGCTGGGTGAGTCCAATGAACTGGAGAGTAGGTGTTGTAACATTGCTGAGATTCAGGGCTCAACCAGCATAATGACATACTGAAGATTTAAGATTCTGAGATGTATATTTAATGAGTATAGTGCTAATTATGGGTTCAAAAAAATGGAGAGAAGAACTATGTATAGGAAAATTATAAATGAGACTAACTTTATTACATTGGGGAACATATATTCCCAGGTAAGGCCCACTGACACAGTGCTGAATTCCTGAGATTGTCTGCCCCACCTGTAGTTTCTAAATATCTCTAGAGCCCTCAAGGGCACCCCTGCTTGAGACACTGTTTAGTGTGGCAGTAAGTGAGATCCTTCCGAGACATGCATAAATGTAACATCTGGAATGTCCTCTAAACTCACTTAGAAATCTCCTAGACATAAAAACTCATTTATATTTAATATTTCCCTATTTTGACCAAGGTCTTTTTCCGAATGCTTTGCTAGTTGGCACTTGGTAATAATCCTTCAATACCAGGGAGGCTCATCCCCAGAAATCATGTCCCATGCCAGGGGAAGATAATGTGCTTATAAGCTGTGTTTGGCTTAGAGAGAGGCCATATTTGAAAAACAAGGAGGCTTTCAGGAGGTAACCCTTAGGCAATATATAATACTAGGCTAATTTTCATTTTCAAAAAAAGATTCATAAGTACATCCATCAAGGTCAAGTTCCTGCTGTAGTGGTCTGTCCTCCTTCACTAGGTATTGCCCATATACTCCAGGGATTCTTCCCAGTCTTTTAGAGAACGTAGCAGGACCTCCCAGGATGAGAATTCAATATTCTTTCAGTTATTGTGTGGGTATCCACCACTGACACAACACCCTATGACCACTTGAACATATTCATATTCCATAAAGGCATGGCCCAGGTGTACCCGTCCTGACACATTCTCCCCATCACTGACAGCCCATACCTGTGATCTTCCCTTGCCATGGTTGTGACCTTTCTTCAATCCAAAACCTCCCCAAAAACAAAGCCAAAAAGTAAATGAATAAAAATAATAAAAAATAAAATTATAATTAAAAAACAAATTAAATACAAAATACAAAATAAATAAAATAAATAATAAAAATACAATAAAATTTTATAGTGCCATTCATAACCATAATATACGTTATCTTTTTGAATTTTTTATTTAATTGCCTTTCTTAAAAAAGATACATAGATTTCAAAAATTATTAAAGAAATATAAAAGGTTTCAATATATCCCCCACCCCACCCCACTCTTCTACATTGATGCCCTCTTTCATCATTGTGGCACATTCATTGCATTTGGTGAATACATTTTGGAGAACTGCTGCACTGCATGGATTATAGTTTACATTGTAGTTTACACTCTCCCCCCAGGACATTCAGTGGGTTATGGCAGGATATATAATGTCCAGCATCTGTCCCTGCAATATCATTTAGGACAACTCCAAGTCCCCAAAATGCCCCCACATCACATCTCTTCTTCCCTCTCCCTGCCCTCAGCAACTACTGTGGCCACTGTCTCCACATCAATGATACAGTTTCTTCAATTGTGACAATTTCTTCTGTATGTTCCCCCAGTGTCTTATTTTTTGATTTATTTTCAAAGTATCCATATGTTACAGGAAAGAAAATATAGAGGATTCCCCTATATTCCAGCTCCTCCCTTTCTCACATTTTCCCCTACTGATAACATCTTACATGAGTTTGGTACATTTGTTGCTGATGTACAAATATTGAAGCATTGCTAATAACCATGGTCAATGATTTACATTACAGATTACATTTTGCACCATATACCTTTTATGTTTTGACAAAACTTATAATTGCCTATATCTATCATTGCAAGATCATGTAGAACAATTCCAATGCCCTAAAAATGCTGTTTTCCATCTATTCTATTCTTCCCTTTCCCTCCCCTTGGGACCTATGGTAAGTACTAAGTTTCAATTTTTAAAGAATAAGATTCATAATTACATGCATTAATATTGAGGGTAGAACACATTGACCTGTTTTCTTTTATTAGACACCGTCTATGTTCTCAAGAGATTCTTGTCCCTCTAATTGAGAACATAGTATTACTTTCCAGGATGGGAGCTTAATATTTCCTTGTTTATTGTATGGGTATCCAGCCAGTGAAATAACACATTTTGACAAGAAGAATATTTTCAGAATCCATGGAAGCATGTCCCAGGTGTACCCTGTTCCACATATCCCCCCATCCCCACTGTCCTGTACCTGTAACCCTCCATCATCAATCTGCCAAAAGAACATTCCTACCATTATAGTTTTAACCACAGCCTTGCAAATCCCCAGAGTTCACCTGTTCTTTCCTGCAGCACTCTCCCCAGTTCCAGGGATAGTCCAACCCAACTCCCATCCTACTCCTCCTCACATTCCAGGTCTGTCTACCCCCCTCACATCCCAGCACCATCACCCCCATCCAATGCCTGACCACTGCCTTCCACCTTATCATAGGTTTTGCGCATATTGAGCATCAGCTCACCACACACTACCCCTTTCTGTCTCCTGCTAACCTATGTTCCAGACTCTATCTCTGTGAGTCTGCTTAATTTGCTTAAGTCATATCAGTGAGGTCATGCAATATTTATCCTTCAGTGACTGGCTTACTTCACTCAACATAAGGTCTTCAAGATTCATCCATATTGTCTCATGTGTTAATCTTGCATTCTTTCTTACAGCTGAGTAATATTGTCTTTTTATTTTCGAGATGTAAGATTGCTCTTTCCACAAGGCCAGCTGTAAACTATCAGGCAAACAGCTCATCTCTCTTCCTGGGGCCTTTCCCATATCTACTGGAGCCTTCTCTCTTTCCTCATGTATCTGCTTCTCTGTGTATTTACTTCCTCAGTCTTTAGCATTAAAAATCCTACTGTATCCTCTGCCATGTCATTTTCTCAATGTCCTACTGATATGCCCTAATCAAAGCCTTAATCATAATTCAATCAAGCAAAAGTGAAACCTCTGACTCCAATACAATCTAATTTGCCCAGAGGAACAGACCAGTTTATAAACATAATCCAATATCCATTTTTGGAATTCATAAATCATACCAAACTGCTATAGTGCATGATAGTTTATGGTTGTAATGTTCATTCTTCTCGATAGATAACCCCTTTTATTAATATATGGTGTCCTTCTTTGTTTCCTACAATAGTTTTTCATTTTAAGTCTATTTTTCTTGATATTAGGACAGCTACTCCTCCTTTTGGTTTATTGTTTGCATGTAAGATCGGTTTCCAACCATTCACTTGCAAATTCCATGCATCCCTGTGTCTAAGATGAGTTTTTGTAGACAGCATATAGATGAGTCATATTTCCTTATCCATCGTTCAAATCTGTCTTTTGATTGGAGGGTTTAATCCATTAACCTTCAAAGTTATTACTGCTAATGCAGAACTTACACTAGCCATTTTTTCTTTAGGCTTGTATATGTCATTTTGTTTTGATTTCTCTTTTTCTCTTTTTATTTATTTTTGCTAGTAATTTTCCTTTTTACACTCTCCTCCAATCTCTTTCTCCTGTTTTTTTTTTTTCCCCCTTTCAACTTGCAGAACTCCCTTTACTATTTCTTGAAGGGTAGATTTCTTGTTGACAGACTCTCTTAATTTCTGTTTATCTGTGAATATTTTGGACTCTCCCTCATTTTTTAATTAGCTGGGTATGGAATTTTTCCTGGTAGCTTTTTTTTCCCCTTTTAACACCTAAACTATGTCATTCAGGGCATTCTTGTCTCTATGGTTTCAGATGAGAAATCAGTGCTTAATCTTATTGAGCCTCACTTGTGTGTAATGGATCTCTTTTCCCTTGATGCTTTCAGTATTCTTTCTTTGTCTTGAGCATTGGGCAATTTGATAAGTATATGTCTTAGGCCTGTTAGGATTTATACTATTTGGAAGGCACTGTGCTTCCTGGACATGTACACGCATGTCCCTCAAAAGAGTTTGGAAATTTTCAACCATTATTTCCTCCAACATTCCTTCTGTCCCTTTCCCTTCTCTTCTTCCTCTGGAATGCCTATAAAGCATATGTTTCTGTATTTCATGTTTTTATTCAATTCCCTGCATCCCTGCTGAATTTTTTTCTATCATTTTTATCTATCTGTTCTACTATTTGTGTGATTTTAGATGTATTATTTCAAAGTTACTGTTCTTTACTTTGCCTGTTCTAATCTGCTATTATGTCCTTCTAGTATATTTTTTACTTCTTGCATCGTGTCGTTTATCATCATCAGATCTGTTATATTTTTATGTATGTTTACAATTTCTTCTGTATGTTCCCCCAATGTCCTCTCAATATCCCTTCCCTATATCTTCCTTCACTTCATTAAGCTGATTCATGATATTTATATTGGTACCCTTGATTAGTTGTTCCACAATCCACTTCTCCTGTTTTCCAATTTGTTCATTAGATTGGGCCATGACTTTCTGTTTCTTAGTATTGCTTGTAATTTTTTACTGGTTTCTAGATCTCTTTATCTTGATGGTGTTATTCAGATGGTTAGCTTCTCTTTTCACTCTAGAGTTTTATTTCATGTTTCCTCTTTAACACTAGGTTCCACTTATTCTATATCCTTGTAGTTGTTGGTGTTTCCCTGAAAAAAGTTTGAGACCATAGAAAAGGAAAGAGAAAAGAAGAGAAAAAGAATATTAGCAATAAGAAGAAACAAGATAGAAAAAGAATTATTTAACAAACCTGGAAAAAATAAGTAATAAGAAAGAAAAACCATAAAAAATACAAAGGTATAAGAATAAAAAAAACTGGAATAAAAAATGAAACAAGACAAATGATACTAAAAAAATAGAATGATAAAAATAGTCTGGAAAGATGAGAAGAGAAGAGAAAAAAAATGAAGACCAAACAAAATAGGATGGAATGAAAAAAAGCAGTGGAAGAGGGAAAGATGAAAGAAAGAAAAGGTATAAAGACTAAGGAGGAAAGAGAAATAAAAGGAAACAAAGAAAGAGAAAATACAAAAAAACAAAAACAAAAACAAAAACCCACAATAACAACCAGGAAAAACAGGCTTCCCTCTTGACCACTAGGAACCATCTTAGGGTACCAGTGCTCATCAGTCAACCACCCTGTAGTCCACCCTCCACAGGTAAGGTACCTGGTTTTAGAGAACAAAATAAAGAATTAAAAAATTAAAGAAAAACACAAATAACAAATTTAAAAATAGGAAATATAAAATAACAGATCAAGAAACCTAAAAAAAAGTCTTAGTCTATAAATTCTCTGTCACAAAGTGCCAGCTGGATGCCTAACAACCCACTGGACCACTCTTTGGATCTCTTTTCTGAAGCAGTACCAGGGATTGATCCAGGGACCTAGTAGATGTGAAGCAGATATTCATCCACTGAGCTACACCCACTACACAAGTTATGTAGGCTTTTGAAAGTTTTTCTACCTCTCTTCTCTCCCTATCCCCTCAGATGAATTAGGTTTCTAACAGTTTCTTGGCTTTCTTCTCTCCAGGGCCAGTTCCCTGACTGATGTAGTTCCTTTCTCATCTAGTGAGGGTAGCTATAACAGCCTGCCTAATGTGATCCCCTCTCTCCTCTCCCTGGGGCCATTTCAGTGCTGGCTGGGGGCTTAATTTTTTATTTTTTCCCCTCCGTTCTGCTGCCTTATTTCCCCTCTCCCTTACACTTTACTCTCTGATTTTGTTGTGCCTGTCCCACAGTTATTTGTCCTTCAGATCCTCCATGGATGGGTCATTTGCAACCTTCACTTGTTGGGCTCAGCTGGCCATATGCCCTGAAGAGAAACCACACTCTTCCCTTCCCCAGACCTCTCTTCATCCCAGGGAGGAGGACCATTTTTCTCCTCTCAGGTGGTTGCAGTGAGTCCTGGAGTTTACTGAGGCTATTTGCCTTGAAGGTGAAAGATATGTGCTGTTCCCTGCCACAGGGGTGAGAAATCAAGGTTTTCTTTTGGCCTCTTTGTCTCTGTCCCTTTCCCTCCAGGATGATGCACAGAACTCTCCTGGTCTGCAGATCCCCAAAGCAGCTCTCTTGGATAGTTTTTTGCCCTTCCTCCATTGTTTTTGTGAGACAGTTGAGCCCTGCCTAACTACTTGGATGCCATCTTCCCAGAAGTCCTTATACCTAATTGCATTTTAAATATGCATTAAAATGGATTGTTCTCTTCAATTGTTCTGATCTTTCTTTCAGACACCTTTTTAACCTTTAAGTGTTCTTAATTTTCTCTTCTTTTCCAGTTTGTTCTCTACAGCACTGATTCAATGGTTGCAGAAGTCATAAATATTTTAAAGTCATCAATGTAGATGTTAATTCTGTTAAAGTACATCTAGTCTCCTTCCCTACCTGATGCATCCCTCTTTTCACTTTATCCCTCTTGTTTTGTCATCTTAGACTGTTCTCTCTTTGTATCTTCTTATTATGATCCAAATTAATCCCTCTGACAGTCAAGGAAAGATTGCTGTCTCTTGGGCCCAATGCCATCCAAAAGGAGGCCCAACATTTTATTGTATTCTTTAGATACTGGAAAGACTATGCACCCCATGTGGAACTCTATCTGGCCCTTAATATTGGCTGACCTACAAAACAATTGTTTTTGAGTGGAACCCAACCCAATAGGTTGCAAGGGCACTCTCCACCAAAATGTGACAAGCTGTCTACCTTTGAAGTCTCAAAGCCCTTATTACCTATTTGAACTACAAATCACTGTCACTGATAATTTTGTTGACTGGAGCCTCTGGCAATGGGAAGCAGCCACCATCTGGAGGTACCTGTTGTGGGAAACTAACTTACCTGTTCCCTATTTGTTGCACTTGTCCCCAATTATTGTAAACATTGCCATGCTGATGAGGAACAGCTGCTTTGGAGTGCCTAATAAATAGGATGCGGGAATTAGGGTCAAGACTCAGTTCCAGAAGCTGTGAGTTTCCTGGTCCCAGCTTTATCTCCTCTCTTGTGTCTTTCTCCCCGTCCTTTATTTTGTAAAGTTCTGTGTTGCCTTCCATTTGAGCCAACCTATTGCTGAGCTGATCACAGCAATTGGTGCCCAATGTGGGGCTCTAGTTGCTGAGAACCAGCTCAGCAATAGGTTGGCTCAAAGGGAAAGTGGCACAGAAATTACAGAAATAATAGACAAAGAGAAACACGAGAGAGGAACTAAGGATGGAACTAGGGAGCTCGCAACTTCTGGCACCGAGAGCCTCGACCCTAGTTTCCACATCCTATTTATTAGGAACTCCAAAGCAGCTGTTCCTCATCAGCATGGCAATGTTTACAATAACTGGGGACAAGTGCAACAAATAGGGAACAGGTAAGCCAGTTTCCCACAACAGGTGCCCTTTGCGGCTTTGGACATAACACTTCCCTGATACGAATACTGAGTACACATTGCTTTTGAAAAGCAGGTACTATTAATAGATTGCTACTGTGCTCTGGTTGAAAATGAATCCCTGAATATGGAAAGCTTTGTGACTTTTCAATTTGGCATTCCCATTTCCAGGTGTGTCCTTTCAGAATCTACACTAATTTGTCAAGTGGAAATGCTATAGCTAAGAATGCAAGTGGCTAGACACCAGGGGCATCTTGGTTTTATATGGAAAAGTGGCAACTATTTTGGGGGGCATTTTATCCCCCAATGTATGGTATAAAGCAAAATTGCTGGATTAATGGGGCCCTTAATTTACTGATGTTCCCCTAAACCTCTGGACCTGGCAACTGATAGTTCAACTAAGCTGAAACCCTGTGGTGTCTGGTTTGCTGCTGCAGCTGTTCAACCTCAGTGCCAGCTTTGGAGAGGTGAAAATTGGTATGGTTGCTCCACTTAGTGGAAAAACTTAAGGCTATTCTCACAGCTTGGCCAGTACTTCCCTTGATGAACCCTGCTGTGCTTTCACTGACTTTTGCACTGTTGCCATGGCCTGACTGTTTGGTCTACCACTTGAAAGACGATGGGCTGGAGGACTAAGGAACTCCACTTTGTGGATGTGAACTGTGGAGAAAAGTCACCAGATGATCTATTTGGGACAAGTATGTAGGTGTCTACTGTAAGGGATCATTCTTTGATGAGACTGACTAGAGTCAAGCCACTGATAGAAACACTGCACTGCCCAGAAAACCACAATTAATGTCCAGATCCACCCAGTACAAGACTCAGCAACTCATGAACCATCATTTACTGGGACCAAAGTAAAGGACACAATGTTTCTGATGCAGAGACTACCGTTGCATACCAGCCTGGTGAATCCTGCCAAAGTTGACCTGATTGTCTTAAGGTGGAGGAGGCCACAATGTATGGGACACATCCCCTCAGATCCCTGGCAGATTGACTACACCAGACCTTTGATCTCCTCTCAAGGCTATGGATTGTGCCTTACTAGTGATTACATTTTTTTTTCCATTTATGGTGTTGCTGTTCTGGCCACATCATGGTAACCCTTGAAACTAATCTGTGTTCAGCTTTGTGGTCTATATAGAGTCTGAGAATGGTGATCCTTTTATTGCAAAAGCATTTCAACAATGGGCTAATGGTCAAGGTATTTGATGGATCTTCCACAGTCCCTACCATCAGCAAGCATCTGATATTACTGAGTATTGAATTAACTTCCTCAAAAATTGACTCAAAAATTTTCTGACTCTACTTCCCATACCTTCACCTAGTCCACACCCTTTAGAAAGACAATTTGATTACTGAATGCAGCTTTCCACAGGAAGTGATCATCTACTCTCAGATACTTCCTGGGTAATGACTGTAACAAAAGATATTCAGGATTCTGCCTGGCCATTCCTGGGCATGAGTCTTCTTTTTTACCCCTTAACAGCTATGCTAGACCACCCTTGGTACATTCTCTGGGTGTCAGCCCAGCCAAAAAGGAATCTAAGTGACTTATACTTAATTCTGGTTCAGTCACCTGGTTTACCTTGTTGAGTTAATATAGTTTTATTTCATACATACAGTGATCACTAAATTGAGTACATGTCCACTAAGTTCCCCAGCAGGGAGTCTGATGTGGAGAATATAAAAGGCACATATAAGTTTTTTTAAATTGTCCTAGTTTCTCTTGCAATTGACCCTTACAGTTGTTAGAAAGAAATCTTCTTCAGGAAGAAAATAAGGCTCACCTGATTGTGAAGAAGAAAAGAATTTATTCTCAATCTTGCAAGAAGGGGCGCACAACCAGAAAAAATGGCTGGTGCCCCAAACAAAGAAAAATGACACAATTCATACCCCTAAGCCTAGCACGCAAGCCTCTTCCTCTATTTCTCCATAGATTGGATATTTCAGAAGTTAAAGCCTATCTGAGAAGATCTAACTTTCCCGTGCAAATGTTTGTGATTAACTGCTTGCCCCATCACATTCCAACCATTTTAGTTTTTACCTGCTATCCTTTGTCAAATAAGGAATGGAATTTAGTGCTGAATTGGTATTGACTTAGCTCTTTCTTGGGCATCTTTTTATTGCCTATAGGACTGGATTAATTTGGTTTCCTTTGTTGCTGTTAAACCCGGGAGTAGGAGACTGAGGCAGTAGGTTGCCAGGTTACATTAATCAATATTTTCTTCCCTTACGTGAAAACCAAATTAATCTTTGTTTCTTACAATTGCCCCTCTTTCTTTTAAATTCTTTTTAGTTTTCACATTTCCGTTCTTCAAATTTTCTAAGTGCTATCTCACACTCTTCATCATAATAATCTTCTTCTTTAAGGGGGTACAGATTGTTTTGCCTACACTGTATGGGCATTTGTTTGGTTAGGGCAGTTTCAAAGAGTCTTTGAACTAGCCCTCGGCCACATGGAATGATACAGCATCTGACTGTGGTAAGCACCCCAGCTCAGATAATGAGGGAAGTTAAGATAGACAGTGCAACCCCTTTCCATTTTCCAAACCAATTTTCAAGCCATCTTGTGAGTGAATTACTAATGCCAGAATCTCTTTTAATTCCTCAGATAGGGTTGTTAGGCCTTGTAAAGCTTTAGTGATAGTTTCATCAGGGGCACTGTTATTGGGGATGAAAGTACAGCAACTACCTCCAATCATAACACTGACTCTCCCTTTCTCAGCTAGCATCATATCTAAGGCCATTTTATTTTCCCATGCCATTCTGCTAGTAGGATCTAATTGTTCTGCAATTCCTTTAACTGCATTCCTGGTGTAATTAATAAATCTCTGTTGGTTATAATAGATACAATTAATCCAGTCTACATTTTTATTAATGGTGACCCACCAGAACAAGAATGACTCAAACCCAGCTGCTACTTGATTTCTAGCCTTAAACTCATCTGGGACTCCTCGGGGAACTCCTATATTGTCTAAATAGATTTGCTCATCAAAGAACCAAGTAAACTTCTCTTCTCTCTCCCTCCCTGGGATGATATTCTCACTTTTTTTTCAAATGCCAAGGTGAATGGGATAGCCAATTGGACCAGAGCACAGGTTTTGCCCCATTTCTCAGGCAGGATTGGTTGGAGAACACCCTTTCCACGGTATCACCACAAGTCTGCTCGAGGTCTGACCAAACTGGAGAAATTGTCAGTATAATCACTACTTACATTCCATACTTGTGTACACGAGACCATAGTTCCAAGGTCCTGGAATCCTTTCCCCTGTCTAGAGAGACAAGCAAAGTGATTCCCTGGTCCCAGACGGGAGGCAGGTATGGCCTTGATGTTTCTGTTTTTGACTGGTGGGAAGAGAGAAGACAATGTACTACAATTTTCACCAGGAGTAGCATTTTGAAAGAGGAGTATCATGCACTTAAACTCCTTTTCATCTTTTCCATACTGAGTGGAAAGGGTACAATATGAGCTGTGGGGCGGCCTGTTGCACAAGCATAACAGTTGCTTTTGTTTAGACTCTGGACTGTAGATTTGATCCATTCTACCCAGGCATTTATGTCCCCATATCCTGTCTCTATTTCTATAGTTTGCTTTAAATCTTCTGCCTTAAGTATCTTAACTGCTTTGGGATCATTTTGAATTGGGGAACTGGCCTTTGGTGGGTTTTCCTGTGGTATTTCTGGAGGATTAGCTGGGTGTGTTGTCGATGTCATAGCTACAGGGGGAGGAAGGACTCAGATACGGAACCTCCCCAGAGGATCTTTACCTGTAACATCTGCTCCCATTCCATATACTCTATCAACCACTTGGTCCCTGCCACTGTTCCTAGTTTCTAAGTTGGCTGCTTTCTTAATAGTTATTACTACTGGATTGCACTGAAGACTTTTGCAGTCTGGTGGGGTATTGCCTTCATAAAAGGTTATCTTACCCTTTAATGGCCTTGAACTTGGTGAGACCCATCCCATATTCATGGTCCATCCCTTATACTGGGTAGTCCACCATACATCATCCCTGGAGGGGCAAGGAGGGGCTCGACAGTAACCATTCCCCACTGGCTCTGGGCATAGGTATTTATTTTCCCCACCCAGCCATCGCTGGTGCTCTAAATTCCCAGGCATCAAACTGCACCGTCTGGGACTCCAGACCTTCAGTCATGACATTTATAACTAACTTGATGGAGCTAGTTGCTTCTTGGGTTTGAAACATCATGGCTAGTAAGATTATTTTCACCTGTAACTTAAGATCTGAATTTCTCCTTTGGTATTCTGATAGGACTAGAGCCATTGTTGACAAGGACAATACACAGCTCAACCCCCTCTCCCCACACCCCCAGTTATTGTTTTTTCAGTGTAATCTTTAAGGGATCTGGGGCTGAAATTATTTTCCAAGACTCAGATGGAGTTGTTGGGTACTTATTGTCGGGTTCAGGTACTGGTCCCTTTACTCGAGTGTAATGAGTCCAGCCTTTTTCTGCTGTTCGGACAGCCGTTTCAGTTGTCAGCAAGACTTGATAAGGTCCTTCCCAGGTCGGTTGGAGTTTGGACTCTTTCTACGACTTGATTAGGACCCAGCTGCCAGGTTGGTGTTGGTGGACTGCAAATTCAAGAGGTGGAGTCTGAGCCAGCAAAACCCGATATCTGAGGGATGACAAAGTAGAAGCAGGGTCAGTATATAATTTTGAAGAAAGAGATCCTTCAACTCAAAGGAGGAGAGTTCTCCAGACTTCCCAGGGAAGGGCAAGCCAAAAAGCATTTCATAAGGAGAAATTCCCAGTTCCCTCCTAGAGGCAGTTCAGATTCTTAACAGAGCTATAGGTAAACATTTAACCCATGGTAATTTGATTTCTAAGACCAACTTAGAGAGATGGTTTTTTAAGGTTTGGTTCACTCTTTCCACTTTCCCTGAGGATGATGGGTGCCAGGGTGTATGGACATTTCATGTGATACCTAGATCCTGCATAATATTTTGCAACACTCTGGATGTAAAATGACTACCATTGTCTGAATCTATGTTTTCTACTAACCCGTATCGGGGAATGATTTGTTCAAGGATAATTTTTGAAGTCCCTGATGCTGTAGCTGAAGTAAGAGGGTATGCTTCTACTCACCCTGTCAAGTGATCCACAATAACCAGAACATACTTTAATTGACCTACAGGGGGCATTTCAATATAATCAACCTGAATGCTCTGGAATGGTCTGAGGCCAGGCTCCCTCTCCCGAGCACTTGCTTTCTTAAAACTTTCTTATTAATTTTCTGACAGATTATGCACCATTCACTTATTTGTCTGGCTATAGTATAAAGGCCCATACACGCAAAATGCTTGAGAACCAGGTCACACATGGCCTGTACTCCCCATGACTCCCTTGGTGCAAAACCACTAGTACTTCCCTCATTATTTGCTTATTCAACATCTGCCGGGCCATCTGGGAGGAGCCACTTCCCTTGGCTATCTAAGGTTGCCCCCAGTTCTAGTTCTTTTACTTCCTTTTCAGAGAATACAGGGATTCCAATTTCTTTGGGGATGGAGGGTATCAGGACCATTAGTTCTAGAGGGGAACAGAGGGAAGCTTCTTTGGCCTTTTCATCTACCAATCTGTTGCCTTTTGCTTCAAAAGTGTGGAACTTCTGATGCCCATTTATATGTACCACAGATATTTCCCTTGGTAATAGCAGACTGGCTAACACTTGTTTTACCAGTTCCACATGGACTAATTCCTTCCCTCTGCTATTGATCAATCCCCTTTCTTCCCAAATTTTTCCAAAGATGTGGACCACGCCAAAGACATATTTAGAATCTGTGTAGACTGTACCATATTTTTCCTCTAACAATTTAAGGGCTTGATTTAATGCATATAGCTCACAAGTTTGAGCTGACCAATCATTGGGCAGTCAGCCAGCTTCTTTCACCTCACAAGTTAGTCCATCAACAATAGCATAGCCATTATGCCTTTTTCCTTCCAGGACCCTAGAAGACCCATGTATAAACAATTTTTCCCCTGAATGTAAGAGAAGATCCCCTAGGTCAGGCCAGACTCGGGTTTGGTATTCAATTAAGTCTAAACAATCATGTTCAGGAGTTTCTACTTGGTTGGGACCTTTCCAAAGGAAAGAAGCTGGGTTCAGGCTATGATCAATTGTCAGTATTAAATCATCTTTTTCTATTAGAATGGCCTCATATTTCAGAATTTGGGAATCTGTTAACCATCTTCCTGCTTTATGAGACAAAATAGTCCTGGCGTGATGAGGGGTACTAACAACTAAGGCCCCTCCAAAGGTCAGTTTCCTGCTTTCTTCTACTAAGAGAACAGTTGCTGCCACATTCTGAACACACCCTGGCCATCCCCTGGAGACAGGATCCAGGATTCTGGAAATGAAGGCCACAGGCTTCCTTTAGCCTCCCCAGATCTGGGTTAGGACTCCCAAGGCTGTCCCCTTCTCCACTGTCACAAACAGATGGAAAGGTTTCTCGAGGGAGGGAAGGGCTAGGACTGGGGCTTGCACCAATGCCTGCTTGAGCCCCTTTAAGGCCTTTACTTCCTCCTCCTCCCATTCTAACTTGTCAGGCTCCTCCTCCAACAGTTTTTGGTATAACCCTTTGGTTTGGGATGCATAAGAATCTATCCATAATCTACAATATCCCACCAATCCCAAAAATCTTCTTAGTTCTCTTTTTGTCTGGGGAAGAGGTAATTCATTAATGGCTTGAATTCTTTCTGGATTTATCTTCCTCCTTCCCTCACTAATGAGATGACCCAGGTATTTGACTTTCTTTGCTACAAATTGTAGCTTACTTTTTGACACTCTTAGCCCTTGATCCCTCAGGAAATTCAATAAACTCTTTGTAGTTCGGACCACTATCTGCCGTTCTTCACCTGATAATAGCATATCATCTACGTATTGTAAAAGGGAAATTTCAGGTGGGACTGCAAATTTCTCCAATACTTTTTCCAGTTCATGCCCAAAGAGGTTGGGGATTCTGTGAAGCCTTGGGGTAAAACTGTCCACCTATACTGCTGTTCTCTTCCTGTAGAGGGATCCTCCTATTCAAAGGCAAACAAGTCTCTACTCTCTGGGTCAAGGGGACTGGCCTAAAAGGCATCTTTTAGATCTATTACACTAAACCATTTATGATAGCAGGGGATCTTACTAAGGAGAGTGTATGGATTTGGGACTACTGGGTGTCGAACCTGAATGATTTGATTAATGGCCCTTAGATCCTGTACCACCTCCAGCTACTGTCTGATTTCTGAACAGGCAAGATAGGAGAATTGAAGGGAGACATGCAGGGCTCCAAGAGTCCATTCCAAAGGAGGCCTTCAATGATGGGTTGAAGTCCCTGCCTCCCCTTAAGGGGAATGGGATATTGTCTTTGACAAATAATTTCCCCTTCCTTTTTCAATTTGATTTTAATAGGGCATACCTGCAAACCCATCTATTCCCTTCTCTTACCCACAGTTCCTCTCTGATATCTTTTTCTTCTTCTTCAATGAGCATGGCTAAGACTACTGCTATCCCTTACTTCCAAATCCAGAGCCATGAATAATATTAAGTCCCTTCCCAACAAGTTACTCCCAGCTTCTGGGATGTACAACAAAAGGCTTACAATTTGATTGTCTGCCCAACAAATATTAGTGGGAGAAGGAGTGGGAACCTCAAATCCTTCTCCTTTTACCCCTGAGACTGTAAGGGAACTTCCAGAGAATTTGGTTCCTCTGGGGAGATGAGTCACAGAGGATCAGGCTGCGCCAGTGTCCACTAGAAATGTAATTTCTTCCTGATATGGGCCCACCCTTAGATTTACTAAGGGCTCCTGGTGGGCTTTAGAAGTAAGGAGCCTCAGACCCCCCTAATCCTCAAAATTCATAAGGGGAATTACCTGACTTTCTTTCTTTAAACTCAGGCATTTCCTTTTGAAATGACCAGGCCTCCCACATGATAGAACCCTGCAGAGCCTTGCATTCTCCTTGTCCCCTTATCTAAATAAGCCCTTTTTGCATCTTTATTTTGCCTCTGCCTGTTTCCTCCCTGTCTGTCTCCAGTCTTTTCCTAACCATTTGATCGACTGTGCTAACCACAACCTTTGCTTTCTGTTTCTGCTTTTCCTCCTCTCTCCTTACAAGCACTTTCTGGGACTCTCAATAACTCTTCCAATGGCTTATCCATCCATCCTTCTATTTTCTGAATCTTCTTCTGAATGTCAGGCCAAGACCCTTTCACATAGCTGACTTTTAACATTCCCTGAGCCACAAGATCATCAGGGTCCATCACTGAATATTTCCTCATTGGTCCCTCAATCGTTGCAGGTAGCAGAGGGAGTTTCATCCTTCTCCTGGGCTACTTCAAAGGCCTTACTCAAGTTTTGAGATTTGGGTACAGCCAATTTGATCCCCTGTATAATGAGGTCTCTAAGATCTTTCATTTGTTCTCTGTCCCCCAGGTCATTATTATCCCAATTAGGGTCTGTGTTTGGGAACTTGTGTTCTGCCATTCCCCCCTGTCCAGGTGGATGCTGCCTTTCCCACTCCTTCATAGCTGCCCTCTGCACCATTCCTCTTTCTTCTCCCATAAAGAGGATATTCAGTATGGACAAAAGTTCAGGCCAGGTATATAAACTAGGACCTAGGAATTGATTTACTTGTTCAGCCAGCCCCACTGGATCTTTCATTAGAGATTTCATCTCCTTTTTGAAGTTCCTTACTTAAGTACTTGTCAGTGGGGCATTTACATAGCCAATTTCTGCTGGCCCCATTGGTACTTCTCTCAGTGGATACAAAGGCTCAGTGGAGTTTTGTTCTTTCACTTTCTTTTCCTCAGATGCTCTGGGGAATGGAAAATTTTTTATATCTTTCTTACACTGTTCCAATTCTTTCCTCAGCTGTTGGTGGGTTGTAACCAGTGGGGCTGTTGGTCCCACTTGATTCTCTGCTTCCCCAGGGTTTACAATGGGTTCTACTGGACCCTCCAAGTCTAATGGCCCTTCTCCTGGGAGGGGAGGGAGACCATAAGGATGAGGGAGATTAGACAGGGGGTCCCAGGGTTTAGTTTCTACAGCTTTTGTTTCTGCAGCCTTAGTTTCTGTAAGCTTAGTCTTGGGGCCTGGATTTTCAGCTTTCATAGAATAGAAAGTGGCCCCCTTTCCCTTTAACCAGCACATGGCATAGTCAGACTCTTCTTTGGAGAAGGGTGTTTTTCCATTAACATACAGTACAAGGTCAGCACAAAGCCAATCCTCATCTGCCCTGTATTTTGGTCAGAATACATCAGGCAGTAAAATACTTTCCTTGGTCCAGATACAACAGCAGTATTTAACCATTTTCTGCTTGTCTTTTCCCTTGGTCCCATTACTGTCGGTCCAATGCCTTAACATCCTCCCTAGTGGACTATCTGGAGGAATGTCTCCAGGGGATCCTACGGATACCCCTTCCCCTTTTTCCCAGTCGACTGACTGCCTCTGTTTCCCATTCTGAATCTTGTCTGAGTCTCTTTCTTTTGAATCTTTTGCTTTGTCCATATCCGGTCCTTTCCCTCACGGGAGAAGGGAAATGCAAATTGGGACTCCGCACTCACTTAACACTGTATGTCACGCATCTCATGCATACACAGTGAACCTCAGACTCATCAGAATTCCCAACCACCAAGGTAATACTTAATAGCCTTTGTTCTTACCTTGGTCCATGCATGGAGTCACCTGGTCAACAAGAGGCAGATTTTCCCTTCCCTTTTTCTTGTCCACAATCAGCAGATCTAAGTGTCTGTTCTTGGGCCTCTTGGCTGCCAGGGGCGAGGCCCCCGCTGGTGGAGTCCAAGACTGCTTAAACAGCAGGGCGCACCTCTCTGTCATCCACCCCAGGGGTGTGCTTTCTGAAGCCTCAGAATCCTGGGTGAGCCCCCAAAGCTGTTAGAAAGAAATCTTCTTCTGGAAGAAAATAAGGCTCATCTGATTGTGGAGAAGAAAAGAATTTATTCTCAATCTTGCAAGAAGGGGCACACAACCTGAAAACATGGCTGGCGCACCAAATAAAGAAAAATGGCACAATTCATACCCCTAAACCTAGCAAGCAAGCCCTTCCTCTGTTTCTCCACAGATTGGATACTTCAGAAGTTACAGCCTATCCGAGAAGATCTAACTTTCCCGCGCAAAAGTTTGTGATTAACTGCTTGCCCCATCACATTCCAACCATTTTAGTTTTTACCTGCTCCCCTTTGCCAAATAAGGAATGGAATTTAGTGCTGAATTGGTATTGACTTAATTCTTTCTTGGGCATCTTTTTATTGCCTATAGGACTGGCTTAAGCTGATTTCCTTTGTTGCTGTTTAACCCAGGAGTGGGAGACTGAGGCAGTAGGCTGCCAGGTTACATTAATCAATATTTTCTTCCTTTATGTGAAAACTAAACTAATCTTTGTTTCTTACACAGTGAAAGGTCAGGGTAAGTGTAAGGGATTATCAGAAAAAAATGGTGAAATTATAGCTATTCTTAGAAGGGAATACCATGGGGGGATGTGTAGAGGAGAAGGGACCTTATTGATATTTTGTCCTTCAGAATTGCACTGGGAATCTTCCTTGTCAGAAAGAATGCTCTGGGTGCAATTCTCCCAAACTGTTACAAGCACTTTCAGTTTAACTCACTACTGAATCTGCCATCCTCCTCCACATGGCTCTGCCCAAGGCTGTATTACCACTCCCCTTAACCTTAGCAGCTATTCTATGAGAGAAAGCAGGGAGGTATACAGGTCTTGTATCGCCCATTTGAAATATTTGTCAATACCTCCAGATGGATTGGACTCTATTACTCTAACTCAACTTGGGGCCCTAAATTCCACCATGGCTGGAGGACATGTTGGGGACCACATTGAAGATACTGAAAACTTGTGTCTCCCTGAGTTATATAGGTTCTAATTGAGGTTAAATTAAATTATAAATAAAACATTCTTTCTAGGGGCACTATATATAGCTCCAGAATTACATTTCTTATTTAGAAACCAGATATTAACTTTCTTCTTTACTGAAAATATGGTGGATTTCAAAGAGACTATAAAGGGTGGTCATGAGACCATCAGGTGTAAAAGAAAATTCAATAGTTGCTCACACAGGTATCAGGCAACTGCACAAATTTATCTAAAATGGAGCTACTCTTAATTACTTGGGGAGCTTCCTGGAGGGATGATTGACTTGTTATTTATTCTAACCTGTGGGCAGTTTTCCCTACAATGAGAATCATTAATTTGAAATGGTGATTTGTTCCTAACTTTAGTAGAAGTTATCAATGACATCACTTTGACCTTGTAAAATGTGATGTTTAGGCTCTTGTGTCAACTTGGCCAGGTAATTGTGCCCAGTTGTTTGGTTAAACAAGCACTGGGCTAATTGTAATATAAGGACATTGATGGACTTTATTGTAGTGTAAGTCATAGATAGTTAATTACAATTACATCAATCAGGGAGATTGCCATCATCAAAGTGACACTTTATCCAATCAGTTGAATGCCTTAAAATGGGAAGTGATTCCAGCATTGACTGAGAATTTCCACCTCATCTTTGGATAGCCATCATCTCCCAGTACTCATCAAGAACCTTCACTGGACTTTCATTGGAGCCCTTGGTTGCAGTCTGCCTGTGGAACCTGGACATGTGCATCCCCTTGGTCATGTGAAAGACTGATAAAATCACATACTATTGGCAGATATCGCTTGTTGATTCTGTTTCCCTAGAGAACCCTGACTAATACAGAAGGCATTTAGATAAGCCTCAACTCAAAATGGTAAAGGTTGTTATAGATGATAAGCACATTATAGACTTCCTTCCTTTTGCTAAGGTGGGGTAAGTGCACTTTCTATACCTGCACAAAAGCCAGAGAAACTGAAGGAGAAGGCTATCAGGCTTTCTAAAGTAAATTTTTTCAGATTTGGGTTTTGGGGGAAGGAGGTGGCTGAAGTCAATAATGCAGTTTGGCCTTAAGCTGTTGCTTGGATTCCTGCTAGTAGTAATGTTAATTAAACATTTATGAGACAAATCAAATGAATTTTGTCCTAACTTTTGTAGGTCAGATGATCACACTGGCCAGCAGAGTGGCATGTACATGGAATAATTTGCCTGAAGCCAAGATGATGTAGAAATGAGGAGTGGATTTGTTAGGACATAATTATCCATGTATCCCTCATATTTCTGCATAGTTTTCTGAGCAAAGACATTAGGAGTAATTTGCTTTAGAACATCTTTTCAAGGCTGTTTGATTACCAGATAGAGAGTCTGCTTTCAGAGCAGATTTATTATCCAAGATATTAACATCTCCCTTTGGAACACATTTGTTTACATTTCATGATAACAAAGATAATGTCTCCCTCTGCAGCAGATTTTGGGCATATTTGTTAGCATCCCCCTATATACAATCATGACTTTCTACTCTTAGAGTTACTCTCTTATAATGCCCCTCATTGCTTGTGCTGGCAACGTTTGGCCCTCGCAGGACCTCCTTGTGGAAAATGGGGGGATCTGATGTTACTCTGGCTCCTGCTATTGCTGAAGGTAATAAACTGCCTTTTGTCTCTGACTCAGGTATCTCATCCCCTCTGTTAGGATTTTAAAAGCTGTGTCAGCCTAACTTGTTTATTCAAGAGTGGGTTAAAACCTAAGATCCCCTGAACCTGAGAAGAGAGGGCACTAAGGGGAGGCCTCCTGACATCATTGGTCATCTTATGTTGATGGACACAGCCATTCAATGGAAATCCAGGAAGGAGGGAGCTGGGGCCTATGCCCTTGGGCCTTGTCTTTTTCCTCCTTCTGACCACCTTCCACTATTGTTCTTTTGGCTGTACTCAACCAGGAAACATTGGTCAAATGAGCACCATGTGTTGAGCATGTACATCATACCCCCTGGCACCAAGCAAGATGGCAAAGAGGAAATGATCTGAAGGGCAAATAGAAGGTATTTAACAGAGTACCTGAGATCCTGCCAACAAGCAGGACTTAAGCAGATTTGTGTTTGTCAGCTCGTACATTGGAGTATGTTGCCTGTTATTTATTATTATTATTATTATTATTTATCTTTTTTTTTAAAGGAGCTTTAGATTACATACATGCTACATTGAAAATATAGGGGATTCCCATATACCCCACCTCCTCCCCTTCCCACACTTTGCCCCATTAACAACATCTTTCATTAGTGTGGCACATTTGTTAAAATTGATGAGCACATATTGAAGCATTGCTACCTACCATGGTCTGTAGTTCACATTATGGTCTACATTTTGCACTGCACAATTTTATAGGTTTTGACAAAATTTATAATGGCTGGTATATGTCACTGTAATATGATGGAGAATGATTCCAGTGTCTCAAAAATGCCCCATGCTACACCTATTGTTCCATTTCCCAACCCTCAGAACCCCTGGTGACCACTGTCTTTATATCAATGTTACAAGTTCTTCCCTTAGTAGAATAATAATATTCTGTTCTCTGCTACCTTGTGTGGTAATAGGTCCCTCTTCTCAAACAAACACGTTGTGGACTGGTTGCAAATTAAAGATCTAAGACAAATTCTTTTTTCTGACTAGATTTTCTATAGTATACCTATGTACGTTTGGTCTTTGAGTAGCTGTCCATGTCATTTGATGGATTCTGTGACTCAGTGTTTTGATGTATTAATAGAATGTAGACTGGTACGTTCTCTAAAATACACTGTCACCAAAATGCTTCCACTTTCCCTCCACATCCCTACTATGACATTGCTTTATTTACACATGAAAGAAGCTTCAGAGAAGATAGTGCAAAGCATATTGCTTTCTAATTCAAAGAAATGCTCTTGACAGTTCCTGCTTTGGTCTGTGAATCAGTGTAAAGACTTTTGATGCATATTCCTCCTTTTTCTCAAGCAAGTAGAGCTCAGGTAGACAAAATATAGTATGGTGTCTGTCATGGAAAATACTAATTAATTGATTAAATAAATATTTAATAAGCATTTTATCTGGTCCTGGAATAAAATTGGTAAAGATAGAATGGTGAATGAAACAAATAAAATCCCTATCTTAATAGAATTTAAAGTCTAAAGGGAAAGTCAAACATTTAAAAAATAATCACATTTTTTCAATGAAAACAAAATATAGAAAGTCATGAAATTGTACATGAATTTATCATGCAGGAGGAACTAAGGAAGTCTTCCTAAGGAAGTGCTTTTATTTGTGATTACGTAAAGACACTGGGAGAAGAGAGAGCAAATAATTTTTGAAAATTGAAACAAGGCCTTGTGGTAATAACGTAGACATTTAAGGGTTAAGTGCTCAGAAGTCTGATTTGAGAGTAAAGTGGAGCTATTCAGAGTTTTATAAACCATATTGAGAATTTTAGTTTTTACCCTAAGGGCCCAGGGGAGCAACTTAACCATTTAAAGCTCAGGAATAATATAATCCAATTTATGTTTTAGATCCATCTCTTTGAATAAAGTTTGGTGAGAATGCAGCACATATTTTTCATTGTTGTTGAATGAATAAATAATGAATATATCATTAGCCAAAGTCTGATTAGACCTTTTCTCAGTTCAAATCTACCTGCTTTATAACTAGTCATAATTCTTCACAGGTTCTGGTTTTGAATTTACTCCTATCTTAGCTATTCATTTTGCAAAAGTAATAACCATTTTTTCCTGTTTATCAATATTCGTGAGCTACTGAAAGAGGCTATATCTGGGCTTCCAGCAGGATCACATTTGTTTTATTCAGAAATTTTTAGATAGCTCTTATATGCAGCTCAGTATTCAAAGAGAATATATCTAGTTTTTCTTTTTTCTTTTTTGCCATTTCCAATGGGATGTGATTTCATTAGATCTCTTAGCACCTTGAAAATCTTCTATAGATGTCTGCAATTTGAAAATTTCTCTTTTCAGATATGATTTCAAGAATCCCAGATACAATCTGAGCATTGAAAATAATGCTGGAACAGTAACTCCTTTTATGTTGCCATAAACTTCTTAACAACCACTTGGTATAAAGTTGTTGCAGCAAATGAGATAGCTAGCTAGCTAGTTAGATAGACCCACCTCTTTCAAACTATTAATATCAAATATATTACATTTCTATGTTATATGTCCAAAGCACAATTAAATACATATTGTTTTATACAATTGCTTTTCAAATAAGTTAAGAAAAGAGAATAATTATGCATGTATACATGCTCTTTTAAAACTGCCTAATTCCATTACTAGTCCTGTTCTTGTGTTTTACCTGAATTCAGATTAGCATTTGGGATCACTGGCTTTCAACTTGAAGAAGTCTCCTTATTGTTCTTGTAAAGAATGTGTGAAAACAGTTTTTTTTTAGAATGTCTTAATTTTGCCTTGTTTTTTGAAAGATTTGCTAGATATTGGATTGTTGGTTTACAGTTTTTCTTTTCTTTCTCTCTTTTGAATACGTTATCTCACTGCCTTCTGAACCCATTTGTTTGTGATGAAAAAGTCCGTTGTTAATTTTCTTGGGGTTTCCTTGTTCCTGGAATGCCATTTTCTCTTGCTGCTTTCAAATCTTTATCATTGTCTTTTTAACTTTCAGTCTTTTTCTGTGATGCATCTGCACGTGGATCTCTTTGGTATCCTACTTGATGTTTATTGATCTTCTTAGATGGATAGAATAATTCATTCTTATTACATTTGAAAGTTTTCAGCCATTATTTCTTCAAATATTTTTTCTACTCCTTTCACTTTTCTCCTACTGGTACTCCACTATGCATTTGTTGCTGTGTTTCATGGTGTCCTGTATTTCTCTGAGGTTTGATTTTTCTTCATTCTTTGCTCTCTCTGGCCTTTAGAGGGCATAATCTCCAGTGGTCTATCTTTAAGTTCTCTGTTTTTTTTCTCTGCTATTTCAAATCCTCTATTGAGACTACAGTGAAATTGTCATGCCTTAGGCATTCACACAGTCACCCTGGGTTGACAGTTGATTTCCTAGGCTTCTATTTCACTGTCCCTTTGTTATCACATCCAGCTGTTAGGTTCCATAGATTGTGGGCTGATTGCTTCATGGTTTTCTGCAATGCCCTGGGGCATAATCTGCTCTGCAGTCTAATCAATTACATTTTGGCAGGGCTAGTTTTCCAGCCAGTTGAGGTTTTTATCTGACCCCTGGGGAGCTCTTATAGTTCTCTTTCCATGGTTCTCTCTGTTAAACTAGCAGGCATATGGCTTAGCTTGTTGCTCTCATTGAACTATGAGCCTCCTCTTAATTGCTTACCACCACATCTTGCATTCAAGAGTGCCATTATGCTTGATCTTCCTCACACTGCCTCAGATAGCCATGCCCTTTAGTGAGAGTTTAAGATTTCTGTTAATATGACTGCCTTTCCTCCTTGGAAAAGACTCTGCACCACAGTTCCAGGCACTGCGTGAGGACAGTGGTCTCTGGTTTCTTGGCCAGCCTCCCCTAGCATGGTTCATCTGCACTGCATGCAAGCTAGAACAAAAGCAATGTTGCCTTTTATATCAGGAATATAGCCTCTGAAACTCAGACCTGGAAAGGACGAGCAGTGCTGGTGGCCTGCTCCTCCTAGTTAGATACTGTGTTCTTTGATTAGGAGCTGAGGGGAAAGGGACTCATATCTTATTTCCCCAACCCATTTGATGTGGAGCTTCTGTCCAGCTGAGCTTTTTAATGGGGGGTAGAGTTAGGGAATGGATTGTGGCTCAAGTCCCACAGAGTCTCACCATTCTTATTAAGTGTTAGTTGATTTTTTAAATACTTGCTTTCTCATTTGCCGTCTGCCTTCTGGATAATTTCCAGACATTTATATATATAATTGTTATATATATATATATATACACAGAGAGAGAGAGAGAGAGAGAGTTATAAATTTCAACAATTACGGTTGTTTCAGTGGGAACAGGTTGGCAAAGTTCCTCATGCCACCATTCTGGAAGTGGAAATTCCTCTTTTTCTCTTAACTGCAGTACACAAAAAATGTACTTGGTCTTGAGTGAAACATCATAGAAGCTTAATATAAGGATAGAAGCCTATCCTTCAAATGACAAGATTACTATTTAAGGTTAAGAAGAGTCCTCAAAGAAATACCAAGTTCATGGACTTGAGCAGAATTTATTTGTGTGGTTAGTAAGATTAAAACACTTCAGGAGGGGGCAAGATGGCGGCTGAGTGAACATCCCTGTTAGAGTCTTCTGCAGGGAATCGGCTGGGCGGCGTTGGAGACTCTTTGGGACCGGATTGTTTCGGGATTTTTGCTGGTCCGGAGGTGTCTGGACATCGATTTGGAGGGAAGGTAACAGAGAGGATTCGTCTGTGAAATATACACGGAGATCCCAGCTACCTGCAGAGGATTCCCTTCTTGGGTAGGCGGAGACGAGGCATCTAGCCCCGCTCGGTGGGGCTGAGCCAGGCCGGGCCGCGCTGCGCCGGCGATGAGCGGGGCCGGGCGGGGCCGAGCCAGGCCGAGCCAGGCCGAGCCGGGCCGCGGTAGCGTTTGGAGCCGGGCGGGGCCGGTGCAGGCCCCGGCTGCGGGCCGCGGTAGCGCTTGGAGCCGGGCGGGGCCGGTGCAGGCCCCGGCTGCGGGCCGCGGTAGCGCTTGGAGCCGGGCGGGGCCGGTGCAGGCCCCGGCTGCGGGCCGCGGTAGCGTTTGGAGCCGGGCGGGCCCGGGTCAGGCCGCGGCGGGTACGGAGCCGGGCAGGGCCGGTCCAGGCCGCGGTGGCGGGAGGTGGACGCCGGAGCCGGCTGGGCCGCTGTAGCGAGCGGAGCTGGGCGGAGCCAGGCCAGGCCAAGGCGGCGTGAGGAGCCGGGCAGAGCCGGTCCAAGCCTCCGTGGCAGGCGGAGCCGGGCCTGCGGAGGGGTTTCTGTTTTTTTTTTTGTTTGTTTGTCTGTTTGTTTGTTTTTTGTTTTTTTTTTTTTTTTTTAATTTTACTTAATTTTTTTTTTTTTTTTTTTTGAGCATCTGCAGTACTGGGGAGTTCGTGGGCCCTGGGCGGCCTATTGGGGGTTTGTGGGAAGGGAGGTGCTTGCAGACCCATTTGGGCAGACAGACGGGGGGTTTTAGGGCAAAGCGGGGGGAAGTTGTTGTTTTAGATAGTGTTGCAATTGTGACACGTGTGTACCTGTATCTCTCTTCTCCCTATCCGTTCCCCACCGTTTGCCCATCCTCTTTTTCTTTCTTCCTTTCTTCTTGCCTTTCTTTTTTCTTTATTATAATTAGTTTTTTTTTTTTTTTCGGTTTTCTCTTTCCCTCTTGTCCCTCATCTTCCACTTATTTTTACTTTAATTCAAGTACACAATAGGTGCTACAGGGAACACCTCACATTTGCTGGGTTTTCCCATCCTCCACTGCCTCATTTCTGTGTGAACTGATTTAGGCTACCTACACTATCCCCCTTCCCCTGCATCTTGATATCCACTATCATCTACTGTCTCTCCTATATTCCACCCCCCACCTCCCATTCTTTGATCCACAAAGTGTCTAACTCTTAATTTCTAATACCTTTGTTCTGTTTTCTGTCTATTATCCACTCTTGAAACTATTACCTTTCTTTTCTTTTTCCCTCTCTCATGAAAACAATAGCTGTGTAGTTCATACCATATTCCTCCCAAATTCAGTCATCAACTTCATAAAAGGTACTCTACCTACAGCTATAACTCTATACAATCTACATGAATCTAACCTCCATCCTTCCAGATCTCATATTCCTGCTTTATTAACATACATCACCAATACAACTTTACACTTTTCCCTTGCTTACACAATTGCCTTTCCCCAACACTAATACTTTCCTCTAAAGTGAACTTAACCAACAACAAGTAACTAGAATAAGAAGAAAAAAGTGACAAAGAGAAGATATAACACCTGTGCAAAAATAACAACTAATTAACCTCCAAGAGCAGACAAAGAAGCTAAGGAACTGATTAAATTTGTCAAAATAAAGAGATGACCAGAAAGCAACAAAAATCTACGAACCAAACCAATAATCAGGAAAACATGGCTGAATCCAATCAACAAACCAATAATCACGAAGGGGAGCAAAACTTGGCACAAGCAATGAAAGATCTCAGAACATTTATCACCGACAAATTTGATGCAGTAATGAAAGAGGTTAACAACATGAAGACATCACTTGGAGGGGAAATTGCAGACATACGCAAAAACATAACAGATATGATGGGAATGAACACCACAGTTCAAGAAATCAAAAATACACTTGCAGCAAATATCAGCAGACTAGAAGAGACAGAGCAGAGAATTAGTGATGTGGAAGACAGTACATCAGAAATCAAACAGATAGTAGAAGGGGTCAATAAGAAGATAGAAAAAATCCAATTAGGATTTAGGGACCTGAATGACAATGCAAAACGCTCAAATATACGTATTATAGGCATTCCAGAAGGTGAAGAGAAGGGAAAGGGGTCAGAAAGAGTGTTGCAGGAAATAATGGCTGAAAACTTCCCAAATCTACTGAAAGAGACAGATACATATCCAAGAAGCACAGCGCACTCCACAAGTCATAAACCCCAACAGGCCCACCCCAAGACATATACTTGTCAAATTATCCAATGCTCAAGACAAAGAGAAAATCCTAAAAGCAGCAAGAGAAAAGAAAACCATCACATACAAGGGAAGCTCAATTAGATTAAGTGCTGATTTCTCTTCTGAAACCATGGAGGCAAGAAGACAGTGGTATGATATAGTCAAGGTACTAAAGGAAAAAAATTTCCAACCAAGAATACTCTATCCAGCTAAACTAGCATTCAAACATGATGGAGAGTTCAAAATATTCGCAGACAAACAGAAACTGAAAGAGTATACCAACAAGAAACCTCCCCTTCAAGAAATTCTAAAGGGAGTTCTGCAGGAAGAAAGGAAAAAACAGGAAAGGCAAAGTTGGAGGAGAGTATAAGACCAACAACAACAACAAAAAAGACAAAAAAAAATATACAAACAAAATATGACAAACACAAATCCAATCAAAATATGGCTAACACAAATAATTCCTTGATAGTAATAACACTGAATGTCAATGGATTAAACTCACCTATCAAAAGATTCAGACTGGGACACTGGATAAGGAAATATGACCCATCCATATGCTGTCTACAAGAGACACATCTTAGACCCAGAGACGCATGGAGATTGAAAGTGAAAGGCTGGAAAACAATCATACAAGCTAACAATAACCAAAAAAAGGCAGGAGTAGCTATATTAATATCAGACAAAATAGACTTTAAACGTGAAACAATTGTGAGAGACAAAGAAGGATACTACATTTTAGTCAAAGGGAAAATCTGTCAAGAAGATCGAACAATCATAAATATCTATGCCCCTAACAAGGGTGCCTCTAAATACGTCAGGCAAACGCTGGAAAAACTAAGTGAAAGAATAGATACATCTACAATTATAGTGGGGGATTTTAATACACCACTATCAACTCTGGACAGAACATCTCAAAAGAGAATCACCAAAGAAACAAAACATCTGAATAGTATATTAGAGGAGCTCAATCTAATAGACATATATAGATCGCTACACCCAAACACAGCAGGATATACATTTTTCTCAAGCGCACATGGATCATTCTCCAAGATAGATCATATGCTAGGCCACAAAGAAAGGCTGAACGAATTCAGAAAGATTGAAATCATACAAAACATTATCTCTGACCACAGTGGAGTCAAGCTGGAGATTTGCAAGGGAAAGAAGCCCAGATTTCACACCACGATTTGGAAATTAAACAACACACTCTTAGAAAAACAGTGGGTCAAAGAGGAAATCTCAAAAGAAATCAATGACTACCTTGAAACAAATGATAATGATAACACAACATACCAAAATTTATGGGATGCAGCAAAAGCAGTACTGAGAGGGAAGTTTATAGCCATAAATTCATATATCAAAAAAGAAGAAAGAGCAAAAATTGAAGAACTAACTGCACATTTGAAGGAATTAGAAAAACAACAACAAAGTAACCCAACAGGAAGAAGAAGGAAGGAAATAACAAAGATAAGAGCAGAACTAAATGAAATAGAAAATAAGAAAGCACTTGAACAGATAAACAAGACCAAGAGCTGTTTTTTCGAGAAGATTAACAAAATTGACAAACCTTTAGCAACACTAACAAAGAAAAAAAGAGAGAAGATGCAAATACACAAAATAAGAAATGAGAAAGGCGATATCACCACTGACCCCACAGAAATAAAGACTATCATAAGAGGATATTTTGAAAAACTATATTCCAACAAAAATGACAATCTAGAGGAAATGGACAAATTCCTAGAAACACATAAACAGCCCATATTGACAAAAGAAGAAATTGATGATCTTAACAAACCAATCACAAGCAGAGAGATAGAATCAGTTATTAAAAATCTCCCAACTAAGAAGAGCCCAGGGCCAGATGGCTTCACAGGTGAATTCTATAAAACATTCCGGAAAGAACTGACACCAATCCTGCTGAAACTATTCCAAACCATCGAAACAGAAAGAACATTACCCAACTCCTTCTATGATGCCAACATTACCCTAGTACCAAAGCCAAACAAAGACATCACAAGAAAGGAAAATTACAGACCAATTTCTCTAATGAACCTAGACGCAAAAATACTTAACAAAATACTTGCTAATCGTATTCAACAACACATTAAACGAATTATACACCATGACCAAGTGGGATTCATCCCAGGTATGCAAGGATGGTTCAACATAAGAAAATCAATCAACGTAATACACCATATAAACAGATTGAAGGAAAAAAATCACATGATTATATCTATTGATGCAGAAAAAGCATTTGACAAAATACAGCACCCTTTCTTGATAAAAACACTCCAAATGATTGGAATACAAGGAAATTTTTTGAACATGATAAAGAGTATATATGAAAAACCTAAAGCCAATATTGTTTACAATGGAGAAATCCTAGACTCCTTCCCTCTAAACTCAGGAACAAGACAAGGATGCCCACTGTCGCCGCTCCTATTTAACATTGTCTTAGAAGTACTTGCTCGAGCACTGAGGCAAGAACCAGAAATAAAAGGCATTCAAATTGGAAAGGAAGAAGTCAAAATTTCATTATTTGCAGATGACATGATCCTATACATAGAAAACCCTGAGAGATCTACAACGAAGATTCTAGAACTCATAAATGAGTTTAGTAAAGTTGCAGGTTATAAGATCAATGCGCAAAAATCAGTAGCATTTCTGTACACCAATAATGAGCAAGATCAGGAGGAAATCAAGAGACAAATACCATTCACAATAGTAAATAAAAAAATCAAATACTTAGGAATAAATTTAACTAAAGAGGTAAAGAACTTATACACTGAGAACTATACAAGATTGTTCAAGGAAATCAAAGAAGACCTAAATAAATGGAAGACTATTCCTTGTTCATGGATAGGAAGACTGAACATTATTAAGATGTCTATCCTACCAAAATTGATCTACACATTCAATGCAATCCCAATAAAAATCAATGCAGCCTTCTTTAAGGAACTAGAAAAACTAACTATGAAATTTATTTGGAAAGGAAAGAGACCCCGAATAGCCAAAGACATACTGAAAAAGAAAAACGAAATTGGAGGAATCACACTACCTGACTTCAAAACATACTATAAAGCTACGGTGGTGAAAACAGCATGGTATTGGCATAAGGAGAGACATATAGACCAATGGAATCGAATTGAAAGCTCTGATATAGAACCTCACATATACAACCACATAATATTCGATAAAGCCACCAAACCCTCTCAACTGGGAGAGAGAGGCCTATTCAACAAATGGTGTCTGGAGAACTGGATAGCCATATGTAGAAGAATGAAAGAGGATTACCATCTCACACCTTATACAAAGATCAACTCAAGATGGATCAAAGACCTAAATATAAGAGCCAAGACCATAAAAACCTTAGAAAGCAGTGTAGGGAAACATCTACAGGACCTTGTAATAGGTAATGGATTTATGAATATCTCACCAAAAGCATGAGCAGCAAAAGAACTAATAGATAAATGGGACTTCCTCAAAATTAAAGCCTTCTGCACCTCAAAGGAGTTTGTCAAGAAAGTAAAAAGGGAGCCCACACAGTGGGAGAAAATATTTGGCAATCATATATCTGATAAGAAACTTATAACTTGCATATATAAAGAACTCCTACATCTTGAAAATAAAAAGATAAACAATCCATTTAAAAAATGGGAAAAAGACTTAAACAGACACTTCTCCGAAGAAGAAATACAAATGGCAAGAAAGCACATGAAAAAATGTTCCAAATCTCTAGCTATCAGGGAAATGCAAATCAAAACCACAATGAGATACCATCTTACACACATAAGATTGGCAGCTATGAAAAAAACAGAAGAATACAAGTGCTGGAGAGGATGTGAAGGAAGGGGAACACTCATCCACTGCTGGTGGGAATGCAGAAGGATCCAACCATTCTGGAGAACAGTATGGCGGTTTCTCAAAAAACTAGCCATAGATTTGCCATATGACCCAGCAATACCACTGCTGGGAATATACCCAGCAGAACTGAAAACAAGAACACAAACCAATATATGTACACCAATGTTCATAGCAGCATTGTTCACTATTGCCAAAAGTTGGAATCAACCCAAATGCCCATCAACAGACGAGTGGATCAATAAAATGTGGTATATACACACAATGGAATACTACTCGGCTGTAAGAACAAACACACTACAAACACATGTGATAACATGGATGAATCTTGAGAACCTTATGTTGAGTGAAGCAACCCAGACATTGAAGGACAACTACTACATGACCTCAATGATATGAAATAAACAAGCTGCCCTAGATAGCAAGAGACTGAACGATAGGCTTGCAGGAAATCGGAGGGTGGAGGAAGGATATGAGCCGATGTCTGCAGGGGTGGAATTTAAGACGAGATGGTGGTAAGTATGAACACAAAGAAGAGATAAAAGGGGGGCAAGGGGTTGCCTTTGCTTGGGGCTTTGCGGGTTTGAGGGTGGCTGGGGAGGGACGGGTGGGTAACGTTGCCCAAAAGTGGGGGGAGGGAGGGGTAGCATACGAATCAGGAGAGGGTCAGGTGTTGGTGGAGAGTAAAATGCCGAGAAAATCATATCAAAATATAATAAAGAGGGTTACCTGTTTAGAATGCTCGGAGGGGAGGGTCTGATGCAGGACGGGCTCCTGGGGAATGTCTAAATGCTCATTCTGCCAGAGTGGGTGACACCATGGGGTAGAAACCCAAGTAGTGAGAGTGGGGGTGGACCCACATCCTGGGGAGGACTAATGCCATCCAATAGAGGGAACTGTATCCCTCGAGAGAAAGGGTGGCTCCCAGGGCATTGGGGCAGTTGAGCAAGTTAGGCCCTGAACACTATTCCATCTATCTCTGGAAGTGGCTCCTCAGGAAACGGAGGTTGGCTATCACTGAGGGCACCAAGGTGGAAGGGAAAATGGACGTTAAATGTGTGGAACCAAAGTAAATGGGGGGTAAGAGAGGAGTTTCTTGAGAGTACACAAGGATGGATATAAAACATGTAATATTACACCATAACATATAGGAGATGACAGACTGATAATGTAAACCATAATGTAAAACATAGGATAACTAAAAATGTAAAGAACTGTGTATCCTAAAGTATGCACCATAATGTAAACACAGATGCCACCTTGTTAGAAAGCTAATGTCTCAGACTCTGTACATCACTTTAAGTAAATATGATATGAATAGGGCGTAAGAGTATCACTGTGGAAGGGAAAAGGTTTTCTGGTGGATGTGTGGGAGTGCTGTATATTATATATATACATTGCTGTGGTCTAGGACTCCTGTGAAGAAAAGCTGAATAATTAGGGGGGGGGGGGGGAAAAGAAAAAAAAATAGGATGTGGAATTTTTTCAAGTCAACATTCTTTATCTAAGTTCTTTATCTAACTTTATCCAAGTTCTTTATCTATCCTTTAAACTCATCGCTATATGCCATTCCCTAGTAAGGGACCATGACATTATATTGGGCTTCAAATTTCGGGGAGTTCTGGATCACAGAGTGTTTCAACAATGGCAATGGAGGGATACTGGTATGGGATACCAATGACAGGTGATATATGACTGACAGGGAGCTGTACAGAACATATGTCCAGGGTGCATGGTAATGTTTGGATATACTCATAGTGGCAACAATTAAAAACCACAGTAGGGGGGGTACTGGGTTCCTGGCCAGTGGTGCTCTGTCGTGGTCCCTAGGGGAGCAGCGACAGTCTCCCAGGTACAGTGGTGGGGACCGGGAGGGAGTGAGGGTTCAACAGTGAGCCCCTGATACTAATGACTATGCTTGTGAGCTGATAAACCCAAAATAAGAACAAGGCCTAGAGCAACTTTGTGCCTGGGAATTTCCTTCTGTCAGCCTTCATGTTACTCAAATGTGGCCAGTCTCGAAGCCAAACTCAGCATGTAAATGCAATGCCTTCCCCCCAGCGTGGGACATGACACCCGGGGATGAGCCTCCCTGGCAACGAGGGACCACTATCAACTACCAACTGATGATGCAACTGGAAAATGACCTTATACGGAAGGTTCAATGCGGATCAGCAGAATATCCATGTCTACATAAAATACCATGACTTTAAAATGCTGTTTGACCTAAAGTAAGGGGGAAATGGAAAGGAGAAATGAGTTTATATGGCTACGAGTTTCTAAAAAAGAGTCTGGAGGCTGGCAGAAGGTTTGCCCTCATGCACAACTGAGCAGAGTCAGAGAGACAGATAAAGCAGATACAACCCCCAGATATTGGTTCCTTTGAGGGCTAAAGAGACCCATGGGAGTTATGGTCATGGCCGATGGGGTTAACTACCAGGGCAGATGGCCCCTCTTTGGAAATGGTGTTTATGTGTGATGAATCTGGACTCAGATGGGATCTCCCTTCATAAGACTTTCATGCTAATGTGCTGGAGGTGCAGTTAATGTTGGGGTTTAAGATATATTTAGGGGATTTGAATCTCTGGACTGACAATGTGATAGCCAGATCCTGAGCCTCAACAGACTCCAGCACCTACAATCTGATTTACTGGACTTACCACACTCAGCTAAGATGGAGGTGAAGAAGGACAACCACCACACCATGGAGCCTAGAGTGATTACAACTGAAAATGGGAGGATTGCATCCAGCATCCAGGTGGAATCTGAGCCTCCTCTTGACATAAAGGTGCAATGGACACAACCAATCCAGTGTCCACATAGAAGAGGTGGCATTGGATTGGGAAAAGTGGACATAATGGACAAAGGGTATGGGGAAAGGCAGGAAGAGATGAGAGGTGGAGGCGTCTTCGGGACATGGAGCTGCCCTGGATGGTGCTTCAGAGGTAATCACCGGACATTGTAAATCCTCACAGGGCCTACATGATGGAATAGAGGAGAGTATGGGCCATGATGTGAATCAATGTATATGAGGTGCAGAGGTGCCCAAAGATGTACTTACCAAATCCAATGGATGTGTCATGATGATGGGAACGAGTGTTGTTGGGAGGGGGGAGAGGGGGGCTGGGGGGGTGGGGTTGAATGGGACCTCACATATATATTTTTAATGTAATATTATTACAAAGTCAATAAAAAATAAAAAAATTATAAAAAAAAAAAAAAAAAGCTGAGGAAAAAAAAAAAAAAGAAAACAAACACTTCAGTGCTTTATACTTGGCAACAACCAAGTATAAGTGCCTGTCTTAATATATTGACGGCATAATGTATCTTAGGGAAGTACAACAGTGAAGAAACAATTAACTTACCATTTAGTGTCTTCATTTTGCCTGAAGTGGAAGACTAATGAAACTGGAAGAAGCAACAATTTTTTTTGTATGCCTTGTTCTGCTTCTGTGGCTGATTATCAATTTACAATTGCTAAGTATAATGGCAAAGTAGACTACTTCTATTAAATAGGTATTAGAACAGCACCAAGTACTCAGGATCCATCTGCCACCATACAATTATTTTCATTAATTGTATCAGATTTTTTCCAGTCCATAAAATAACTAGACTAGACAGAGCTCAGGTAAGCTAATGCAGAAATTTATTTTGGGCAACCAGATGCCAGGGTTTAGGATCCAATCTAGGGGCTCTTTAATATTTAGCTGTGAGAAGATTGGAGGAATCAAGTGAAAGATTCCTTCAAGGTCATCTCATTTTAAAGATGCACACTCAGACCTCAAAGTGAAGGTATTTACTTAAATGACACTATCTTTAAGTAGAAGTATGGCTTGAATTCTCATTTCTTGCTCTCACCCTAATACATTTTATAGCATATAACATTGATTCGCTAATATAAGTTGCATGTCATCCTAACATCCTGAGGATAAGTAAAGTTCTTAGATGGATATTTAATTTATTCTGGAGTCTCCAGGTGAACTGCATCTAAAGTCTCACAGACATAAGTCGGCTTGCACAATATGCAAGGTTCTATCCCGTTGCTACTTTCTCCTGTCCCCACTTAGAACCCACTTTATATGATCTAGCATTTTCAAGATGTTATTCTACAAAATAGTGTTATAAGTAATCTTTTCTACTTGTTTATAGAAAGGCAGTTATTATTTTGCTGTTTTCATAAAGAAAACTCAACTGTCAGGACCAATGGACTTCTAAAAACTTAAGTTTTCAAGAGTTAACATATGTAAATGCCTCATTTTGAGGAACAGTGTTAGGAGACAGCAAAGAGGTGACTGCTTCTGGATTTCATTTCAACTTGTTTCCATTATGTTGAAATGCATATTTAAAAAATGCCAAATCCTCAGAAGTTCTGAAAGACAACTTTATTTATGCAAGAGGATCCTACTTTTCTATGTAGTATTCATTACTGAGTACAATTCTGAAGCAGTTTTTGGCTTCAAGAAAGGGAATAACCTATCTAAAATGGCTTCAAAAGTAAATATTCTTTCACATGACAAGTGTCTAAAAGATAGATTCCAGGACTGGCTAATTCAGTAGCCTCTTTTCGCATCAGCCATTTCTATATTGACTGTTACTGTTAAACTGTCTTCCAGTAACATGAAAGTTCACATTCTTCTATATTCCCATGCATTTTGTATTTTTTTTTAAGATTTGCCTATCTGAGATTGAGAATGTGATAGGTTGAGTTGTGTACCCTAATATGTTCTAAATCTTAATCTGTATTCTTATGGATGTAAATAGGATCTCTTAAAGATGTTATTTTTATTAAGATTGGCAGGATGGGTGATTGTCCATCATAAAGAGAACCTGGAAGTCACAGAAGCAAGAACGGAGAAGACACCACCATCTGACAGGAAAGCCAAGGAACCCAAATAATGTTATAAACTGTTTATAGAAAAATTAACAGAATCTCAAAGAAGGCAGCAATATAATATTATTTTTAGTTTGTCAAGTCTTATAATACAATTTCAATTCTATAATTGTCATGATTTTTCTTGCTTTAGTTCTTTTTAAATAGCTTGAATGCCTATCACATGTCAATATTCTTTTGTTTTTTTTTTTTATCCCCACAACTTTTCCATTATGGAGTTCTCCATTTTTATACTTCACTTAGTTTTTCACTTTGACTTGTCTTAAAATTTTTGCATGGCAAACAATTTTAAAAAATTGAATCATTCTATCATCTCAGTACAACTAGAAGCCCACAAAGGCAAAGAGCTGTGACATTTCCCTCTACATTTAGGCTCTCATTGTGCCTGGATGATTAGTAGGCATATGGTGAAATTCAAGAGATTATCATCTGAAAATAAGTGAAAGAGTAGTTAGTCAGAACTTACAAAGGTTAGATACTTCTATGTTTCTCATGGGAAATACTATTTTATCTTTTGGAAGCTTGTCAATATGCTCATTCACTTTCTTAGATTTGTCTGACCAAAAGTAAGTCACTTGAAGAATATGTACTGATTTTCCTCTGCCTTCTCTGGGAATTTTATTTTGAAGTTTGGGTATAACAATTGCTTTTCAGTATATATTTCCTAACCTTTAGAAATGTTTTATGCTTATTAAGTAATGAAATTATAATATTTACTTAATAGCATTACCTTCCCTAAATATATCTTTCTTCTAAATACATTGCAATATTTCAATTTTATCAATGATTTGAACTTTGCAACTTTACTTTAAAGGAAACAATCAATATTCAATACTCACCATCTGACCCTTTTATATAAAATATCACTCCTCAGTATATTAACTCTCAGTTTTTAACTTAGAAGGATGTACAACCAACCTCTTTTTTCTTACATCAAATCTTGTATCCCTGTAACAATCACACACACACATCTGGGGATGTCTAGGGGAACTTATGATGAATAGAAGGCTCTTCTAAGAAAGAGTTCTTCAAAAAGTAAGAGAAAGAGATGGCTCAGTAATTTGGTTTAAAGATCATGTACCAGTCTGATGTGATGATGGGCACTTTGGGTTTATATTTTGTCTTCCCTTAGATTTACTCTCCAACTTAACTCTTTTAACAAATAATGGGACCCTACATAGAATGAGGCTGTATTTAAAACATGAAGGAATGGCTTAATTAAAGGATTTATAAAATTCTTTGAGTGCAAAAGTATGGTGCTTTGAAATTTACATTACATAGTACAAATCCAGGTGAAAGGACAAGATTCTCTATACTTCAGTGAAAATTGGGAGTAGTTACAAGGCATTTTAAAGCCCCAGTGGCTATAGGGAAATTTGGGTGGTTTAAGGGTTTGATCTATTGAACAGAAATGATGGGAAGCACAGGCATTGATGACAGTGGCAAGGTAGTCTTACTAGGATCTAAGTGGGTCAGAGTAGGAGAGGAGGGACCTGCAGGATGCTACATTTTTGGTGAGATAATTTGCTTGTGAATACATAGAAGATAATCTTGTGGAAACCCAGAGATTCCTGGGGAGAGGTTGGAAAGGGACCAGATTTCTAGTGATTTGAATGTTGGAACTTTAATGTGAGATATACTGTGCTTTCCCTTAAATGTTCTGTGTAGAAATAATTTGAACTTAGAAGTCAATAGTAAAGCAAGGCATCAGTTAGGTGAGGTATTCAAACCTGTTCATGAGTTTAGATCTTATCTTTCAGGCACCACTTTGGAGGAAATTATTTAGTGTTCACCCAGCAAACAAATGGTTGAAAAAAATAGTAGAGATTACCTGGGTATCAGTAGAAAGAGGGGGGATCCCAGATGAGAACTCTGCATCTGAAAAATACTAAACAAAATGAAATTAGTCTGTGGATCTAAGAATATCTCCAGGCAAAGGAAAGGAATGGCTTCCATGAAACAGAAGCAGAATAATGTCAGTGATATGTGGAATTAAACATGGCCCCTCTTTCAAGTACAAAAACATTGATATAGACCCCTTGCAATTACAAACTGAAAGAGAAAGAAAAACTTTAAGAAAAACATTATCCATATGAGCAGCAAAGTAAAGATGCCCTGGCTCTGAGTAAATGGTGAATTTTACAGTGCTTAGCACATTCTCCCTGGATTTTATGGGATTCTCAATAAATTAAGAGTCATGGGGAGAGAAATATGGTCATAGATTAGAACCTGACTCTGCAATGAACAATCTTTTTTTTTTAAAAAAAGATTTATTTAATTATTTATTTCTCGCCCCTCCCCCCCCCCCCACCCCGGTCATCTGTTCTCTGTGTCTATTTGCTGTGTCTTCTTTGTCTGCTTCTATTGTTGTCAGCAGCATGGGAATCTGTGTTTCTTTTTGTTGCATCATCTTGTTGTGTCAGTTCTCCGTGTGTGAGGCACCATTCCTGGGCAGGCTGCACTTTCTTTCACTCTGGGCAGCTTTCCTTACGGGGTGCACTCCTACGCCAGGAACACCCCTGCGTGGCAGGGCACTCCTTGCGCGCATCAGCACTGCAAGTGGGTCAGCTCCACACGGGTCAAGGAGGCCCGGGGTTTGAACCACGGACCTCCCATGTGGTAAACGGACGCCCTAACCACTGGGCCAAGTCCGCCGCCAACAATCTTTACATAATGAATTTATTTGGTTTTTATCTTTTAGAATTTAACAATGTAGAAACTACAGAAAACATAAATGTGGCTACAGAAACAAAATAAGTATTATATTTGATGATATAAAAGGAAAATTATAGCTGGTAGAAAATAGAAGGTAACCAACAAAAACTAAATAATGATCTCAAGTTGACAGAAAGAGGCTAGAAGAATGACAATTTATTCTTTGTATTTTATAGCAGGGTATCCATAAATATTGTCTAAATTAATATATCTAGAATAGTTCTAAAAGTTCACTCTTGGGAGAAACTTCTGGAAAAACTCAAGCACATACAGTTTGAAGTATTTGCCCCAAGGAAGCAGCAATGGAATGGGAAGACTGAGGCAGAAATCTGTTGTTTTCATATAGTTTTTCTATGTTTTTATTATTATTTTACCATTTTAACCATAATAAGGGAAACATGAAAAGCTCTAAGTATAATTTCTTTTCTTCTCTCTCAATTTTCTTGACTAAACAGAATCAAAATAAGGAAAGAAACAAATATGTTTTAGCTTTCTGCTCTTTGGGGAATGCAGTGCAAGAAAACACAGAGTTGTAAAGAGAAGCATGAAGGTGGTTGCATGTGGCAAACCCTTCATGCTGAGACGGGGGGCCTCGGTGTCCTGCTCTGACTCAGTCCGCAGCAAGGCTCAAGACTTGGGGTACATCATTTCACTTTTCTTAGCTTTGGTTTATTCTTCGTTTAAAAACACAAGCAAACAAACGAAAAAACCACCACAACAACATCAAAGACTTTGAATGAGATTTGTGATTTTTAAAATATGTTCACATGCAATAGCCGTGCTTCAAAGGCAGGTGTCAGAGGATCCCAATATGTAGCATGTAAAAATGATATTACTGAACAAAAGGGTAAAAAAGTGGACAAGAAACACTGACTACTTGAGGTACCTCTGTGTAACTGAAAATAAAATAATTGGCCTTTCTTTACTAATTAGATAACAAGTTCATTAGGCATAAGGGTTACTGATTAATGTTTCCACAGATCCACCATGGTGAGTAACACACTCCTTAGTATTGAAAGGAATTGTTAATTTACTATATGACTCTATTCAGTCAAATATTATGTTTTTTAAATGTAACAGCCATTTATTTATTAAAATAATGAAATAAATAAATAGTAAATGAATAATATGTAAATAAAAGGTTTTATGGAGATTGCTTTCACCAAGGAAATTAAGTGGACTTTTTTTTCTGTAAGTGATTGAACTGCTAGAAAATTTATCTGTATATTTAAGGCATATTTTAGTATAAGTAACTTAGATTTGATAATTGTCATTTAAAGTTTTTCCTTGGGCATTCATTTTCTAAAACATATATATTTCTTCTTTGTTAAAATTTATATTATTATCTCCATCTGTTTAAGTCATATTCACTTGACTTATTCAGCTACATCTATGTTAATTCAGCTTTGTATAGTTGTACCTAGTCTCACTTAGTAATAACAAGGTTAATGAGAAAGTGTGAAAAATATATTGCAAAGCTAATTCTGAACATTTGGAAGAGCTAGGTATAACAGGGTGTCTTTAGTTTCATTGTTAATGGTAGAAAATGATCTTTCATGTATTCATGCTTTTTCTTTTACTTATAAGTAAAACCAATTGTTCTTAAACACTTCATTTTATATGGGCTTTCTGTTTATCACATATAAAGAACTGCTTTTGGTAATTAACTTGGTGATTATGACTGTATATTAAAATATAAATGCATATAATTTAATATTTTACATGCATAAATAGATATGTATGATGGTTAGTGCATGTGTCAACTTTCTATGTTATGGTGTCCACTTCTTTGGTCAAGGAAGCACTGGTCTGAAATTGAATTATGAAATTGAGTTAGCCATTGAAGGATAGATAGGAGTGGAATATTTGGAGATTTTAATTAGCATATTCAAATGTGAAGGAAATGAATGAGAAAGGTGAAAAAAATGTGTTAAAGCCTGGGGTCAGATTAAGATTCTACATAGTGCATTTCTGTTGGAATGGAGATGGATAGAGTGAGTAATAATCAAATATATGACCTGTGTAAGTTGAGACAAGTGCACAAAGAGCTTCTGATAAATGAATAAAAGCTTTGCAATTTATTCATTGATCCCTAAGGAATTGCTGAATGTTTGTGAATTGTCTTAACATGATTTAAGATATTGTTTTAAGATAAAACACAGCAAAAATTGGGCGCTGATTTGTCTGTCTTCTAGACCAGCAAAGGACAAGAGATTATAATTGTTAGAAGCTTGCAATAATTAATAGGCTGTAGCTCAGTTTCCCCTGATATGCACTGCGGAAAGGCTACCCCATCCCCCATAAGCCTACGTGTCCAAGGGCATGGCACTTCCCCACAGGTTAATAAAGAAACCACATAGAGACTGGAGTAAAGGGAAATGGAAACCTTCCCTACCTACATATCAGAGGGAGATAGAATTCCTACAGAACAAAGAAACATCTGCTCCTGCAGCATTCCAAGAAGACATAACTCCCTAACCCACTATCTTCTAGTCACTATCAGGGAAAATTTTCACCTCTAGGGCTTCCTATTGGTCCCTGCACCTCACTCGGACCCTCAACCCCCTCCCACCAACTATCATTTCCCTGCCTAGGAAAGTTCTGTATAAATTCAAATCCCCCCTTCCAGGAGTGGGCTGAAGTCTTTCTTCAGACCCCCCACCATGCTGGTGGGGGGGCTGAAGTCTGTTCTTCAGACCATCGCCATTGGGAGAGCTTCTCAATAAATTATTTCTTTGTCTATAGTCACATCACTCGCCGTGTCCAGTTAGCACCGTATTTTCTCCAACAGTAATCAAATTAAAGATCATGTCTTTGAAACAATAAGTAGATAATGAGGAAATCAGTAAAACAGAAATCAATGTGAAGTGAGTTGAAATATAATACGAGACTTATATGTAATTTTAAAGTTCCCTATAGACCCCTTAAAGAAAAAATAGGTGAAATTAATTTTAATAATATATCTTATTTAATGTAATATCCAAATACTATAATTTTGAATATTCTTAATATAAAATTGAGATATTTTCCATCCTTTTTAATTCTTGTAAACCAGCCTGTGTTTTAAACTTATAATATAGTCAGATATTAAATTTTCATGAGAAATATTTGATTCATATTTATTTTTCATAACATTTATGGTTCAAGTAATAGGTTTACATACCAAGTTATGCCAAATGTACTTAAATATTTTCAAATTAGTGAATTCAGCATCAGTTTTTTAGTTACTTAAATAAATAAAATTTGAAATTCATTTCCTAAGTTTGCCTTATCAAATTTCAAGTGCTTAATACCTGCATATGGTTATTGATTATCACATTGGACAGAGTGATTCTGGATTATACTTCTTTTCCAAATCTTATAAAAATAGAAAAAAAAAACCCACAATTTTCAGAAATAGAGCTGATTAGTATTCACAATATACAGAAATATTTTATTCAAATTTCACTTTGAGATTTACATTCTGATACTAAAAATGAGTATTTCCTAACTTAGTTTGACTTTTTTCTCAGAGTTAAAAGTTACTCATGATCGTGATGGGATAATACTTAAATAATTATTAGGGTGAAAGTACTTAAAGGTAAATTTTCCTGTAACTTTGATATTTTGACTTTATTTGTGTTAAAAAACCCTTCCAGATGTTCAGGCCAAATATCTTGATGTCATTTTTGCCTTCCTTTTTCATCTCATATTCCATATTCAATGAGCTGGCCAATCCTGTTATCTCTATTGGGTTGTGATTAACAGTACAAATATAAGTGTGTTTTCTAACAAATATACAATATTAAAATATAATATTAATAGGTGTATGGAAATAATATATCAAATGTAAATGATGGACCATAGTTAGTAGTAATAGTCTGATGATGTTCTTTCATAATATGTACCAAATATTCCACAGCAATGCAAGGTCTTGATAGAGAAGTGATGTATGAGAATTCTGCATGTTACACATGATTGTTTTATAAGCTTACAACTTTTCTAATAAAAAAATATATATTAAGAAATATATCTACAAAATTCACTTAACCATGTCTCACAACCTCCACTGTTATCACACTCTATCAGGTGACCAAATCTCTTGCCTGAATTATTGCAATAACCTTCTAAATTGTCTCCCTGCTTTCATATTTGCTTGCCAATAGTCTTTTCTCAACACATTCAGGATATTCATATTTTTTGAACCAGGTTTAAGGTATTTTAAGTGTAGAGTTTGATGAATTGACATGTCTGTACAGTCATGAAACCTCCACCAAAATTAAAATGTAGATTATCATTCCAAAACCTTGTCTTGTGCCAACTTTTTAGCCATTCTCCTTTACTAGCCTCAACCCCTGACAACCACCAACTTGTTAGCTCCTCTGAGGGTTTTGCCTTTTCCAGAATGTAGTATAAAAGGATTCATAGAGCATATATTCAATTTGTGTCTTCAAACAGCTCATCAACGTTGCTGCATGAATCAATGATATATTCCTTTTTGATACCAACTAGCATTCTATTTTATCAATGTGTTATAATTTATCCATTGAATGGTGGGTGGGCTTTTGGATTGCTTCCAATATTTTGCTATCGTGAATAAAGCTGCTGTTAGCACATTCCTGTACAAGTCTTTGAGTGGGCATATATTTTCATTTCTTTTAGGCAAATAGCTAGGAGTCTAATTACTAGGTCATACGGAAAGTATATGTTATACTTTGTATATCTGTATATATGTATGTATATATATATATACGTATGTATATATGTACATATATGCATATACGTATATATACATATGTATATATGTATATATGCATGTATACTTTGCATATTTGTATATATATACTTTGTATATATGTTATACTTTGTAAGCTTGTTTACCAAAGTGAGATTTATTTTTACCCTTCTATCATCAAAGAATGAAAGTTACAGTTCTTTCACACCACAGACAGCAGTTTGTATTATCAGTTTATTTCATTTTATTTTTTATTTTTATTTCAGCCCTCTAGAAGGTGTGGAGCAGTGCTATCTCATTGTGGTTTTAATTTATATTTCTGTATGTAGTTCTGATTATTATGTTTTCATTTTAAAATTAGTAGTTTTTATTTCCTTCCTCTTTTTTCCTTTGGTGGGGAGGGAGTGTCTCAAAAGTTGATTTAATGTTGGACATGTGTATAGAAGGTAGTAAAAACTGTGGTAAATAGTGTTTATATTTAAGAATGAATCAGGCATTTTATGGGAAGCATGGGGTTGAGCCAATGTGTATTAAGCTAGATTGGGTTAAACTGTTGCTGTTTTTGTGATTATTCCATACCATTCTTGTAATTCCTCAAGTGGTTACTTAGAGCTGATTGGTGAACATTAGATGCCAATGGATTTTTCCTGGAGTTCCTCCTCCACCTTCAGCTTTTAGTGTGCCTGCAGCACAGCAGGGGGTCTCCAGTCTACTGCCCACTCATGGCAGTAGACTTCCTGGCACTCCGTGCTAGGCTCCTGTTGGGAACAGAATGCTTTCTGGGTTCCCCTGCTACATCTTCAGCCCTAGGTGGCCATATGCATCTGGATAGGGCCTGTCTGGTACCCCTAACATGCCTTCTGTGATGGCCAAACTTTCCTTACGCCTGAAAGAATTCCATGTACTTTCCACGATTGTGGTAGACCTCTTCTTATTTCAGTGCAAAATGCAGTAACCAGGAGTTTTTCTTAGCTTTTCCTCTTGGTCAGAGATCTTTGTTTCTATTTCTCTTCCAGAAGCAGCGGCTCTTTTCCTATGTCCTGGGGAAAGTAGCTTTATCCTAAGGCTGTGATGTCCAATAAATTAGCCATTTGCCATGTGCCTATTGTGCAGTTGAAATGTGACTAGTGTGAGTGAGGAATGGAATTTTAAATTTTATATAATTTTATATAATTTAAATTTAAAAGCCAATATTTGATTCTGTTATTAGAACATTTTCATTAGGTTTGGAAAAAAACTGAGTTTGGGAATCTACTTTTACGGCAGTAAATTTTATGAAAAGTAAATACAGATAAAATATTTCTGATAAAAATTTAGCATGCAAATTTAGATGTGTTGAATTTTGGATTTTGAACACTGGATTTTGAAGATTTAGTATAAAACAAAGAATGTAAGATATCTCAATTTTTATATTGGTTACATGTATAAATGATAGACATTTGAATATACTAGGTTAAAGTATATTATTAATATCAATTTCATCTATTTGTATATTATCATCTCTACTAGAAACTTTAACATTTCATAGTGACTCACATTTTATTTTTATAAGGCAGCACAGGTTTAAGGCTTTTCCTTTCTAATAAAAGTATGAAATAATATGTGGTGCTTCATGCCGGTTCCCCAGCAGTAGTGAATTGCCACCTACACACCCATGCAAACAGGAGAATACTCTCCAGTATCCTGGCCTGCCACCATCTTCAACATGCAGACCTAGTGGAAAAGAGCTTTATTTACAAGAGAATGAAAATTCCCTTTGTTTCTGGGAGCTCTAATTATTCTAAACAGATATGCCAGCCCACAAGTGACCTTAAAGTATTATAATAGTGTGCAATCTCAGTGGGTAGAGACCCACACAATAAACAAGAAAATATTAAACTCCCATATTTGAAAGTCTGCTATGTCCTCAGTTCTAAGGGCAAGAGTCTCTTAAGAACATTGGCAGTGCCTAATAAAAGAAAACAGACCAATATGAAAATTCTTCAATATTATTGCATGTAACTATGAACCTTATTCTCTAAAAATTGAAACTTGGTGGTTACCATAGTTTCTGAGGGGAGGGGGAGGGAAGAATAGAAAGATGGAACATTGGGCATTTTTAGGGCACTGGAATTGTTCTGCATGATCTTGCAGTGATAGATGCAGGCCATTTTAAATTTTGTCAAAACCTATAAAAATGTATGGTACGAAATTTAAACTGTAATGTAAACCATTATTTGTATATCAGTTGTAGCAAATGTACCACATACATGTAAAATGCTAATAGGAGGCTGGGAATATAGGAGTCCCCTATATTTCCTATGTGACTTTTTTGTAACCTAAATCTTCTTTGAAGATAAAGCAAAAAATAGTAAGATACTAGGAGAACATATGGAAGAAATTGTCATTGTACATAAAAGAAAGCAGATCTTACAGTGATGAAAAACACTATGAAAAAAATTATTTTATTTTATTATTTTTTATTTTTGTATTTTATTTGTTAATTATTATTATTTTACTTTATTATTATTTGTAGGGTTTTTTGCTTTGATTTTGGGAAGGTTTTAGATAGCAAATGGGTCACAACTGTGGCAGGGGAGGATCACTGATGTGGGATGTCAGTGATGGGGGAACTGTGTGGGGAGGGATGCACCTGAGGCATGCCTCAATGGCTTATGAATATGTTCAAGTGGTCATGGGGTGTTGTTTCAGTGGGTGGAGACCCACACAATAACCAAAAGAATATTGAATTCCTATCCTGGGAAGTACTGCTACATTTTCTAGGAGAGGAGCAAGAACCCCCTAAGCACATGGGCAGTGCCCAGTGAAGGAGAACAGACCATTATGCCAGACCTTTGATATCGATGATTGTACTTACAAACATTTTTGTGAATTGAAACTTAGCCTAGTTTTATATATTGCCTAAGAGTTACCTCAAGAAATCCTTCTTGTTGCTCAAATGTGGCCTCTCTCTAAGTCAAACTCAGCAGAAAAATGTACTACCTCCCCCCACCCCCTGCGTGAGACATGACTCCCGGGATTGAGTTTCCCTGGCACCAAGGGATTATGGCCAAGCACCAACTAGCAATGCATTGGGAAAAAGATCTTGACCAAAAGGGAGAAATAGTAAATACAAATGAATTTTTATGATTAAGAGATTTCAAAGTGAGTCAGACGGACACTCCAGATGTTATGCTTATGCATTTCTCAGTAAGATCTCATTGACTGCCTCTCTATCTCAAATAGTGGGTCTCATGAGGGCTCTAGAGACATCTAGACATCATAAGCAGGGCAGATAGTCTCAGGAATTAAGCACCCTGTTAGTGGGCCTTATTTGTAATATATGCTCCCCAATGTAACAGAGTTAGACTCATTTATAATTTCTCTACACATGGCGGTTCTGCCCCTTTTATTTGAACCTATAATTAGCATGTTCCTTTTTAAATCTATGTTCCAGAGACTTAAATATTCAGTATGTTCATATGCTGGTTGAGCCCTGAATCTCTCCAGTTAATTGGACTTGCCCAGGACAACTACCAAAAAGATGATGATGGACAATGCCCATCCCTCAAAACAGAGCACAATTACAAAGCAAGCAAGACAGACCCTTCCATCTGTCCCATGGGATTTAAGTGCCCTCTCAATCAGAAACAGAGTGGGAATCACCATCTCCAAATCCTCAAGATTGAGGAATGAACAAACACAAGGAGGAATACAACTATGGACTAAAGTAGATATTATTTTAGCAATGGAAGGACTTGTATCACTGATTTAAAGGCAGTGGCCACCAGAGGTTCTAATGGGAGGGAGAAGGAAGAACAGGTAAAACACGGGGCATGTTTGGGGCACTGGAATTGTCCTGCATTAAATTGCAATAGCAGATACAGGTTGTTGTACATTTTGTTGAAACCTATAAAATTGTGTGGTGCAAAGTGTAAACTGTAATGTACACTAGAGTCCATGGTTAGTAGCAATGCTTCTAATATGTGTTTATCAATTGTAACAAATATACCACACTAATGAAAGATGTTGTTAATGTGGGAAGTGTGGCTTTTGATTTTTAGACTAACAAAAAGTCAAAATCAAGGTATAATAAAGGTGATGCTTTCTCCTTGAAGGCTGTGATGGTCTGGGGCTGGCTGCTGGAGATTCTTGGTTTTTAGATTGTCACATAGCACAGGGTGGTCTCTCCTAGTGCCTCCATTCTCTTCCCAGTATTGTTGATTTCAACTTCTTACTTCCTATTGTTTTCTTTCGCTCTGAATTTCATTGCTTATAAAGGACTCCAGTAATAGGATCAAGACCCATACCTTTTTAACTGAAGTAACCGAATCTAAAGTTCCTGCTTACAAAGAGTTCACACCCACAGGAATGGATTAAATTTAAGAACATGTTTTTCTGGGGTACATACAGTTTCATTCACCCACACCACCTTTCATGGGACCATCTGTATATCCTGTGCTCTGCTTGTGGTGAGGCATTTTTTGTGTCCTTTATCATCATGGGGAGTCATTACTCTATGAAATTCAGAACTCCTGGTTGTCTTGCAAACTCAGCTCTCTAATGGGCTTAAGGACTCTTAGGATTTTATAATTATCAGACTTACTGTTTGTAGTTAGATTGAAAGTCAAGTCCTTTTGTGGCTTTCTGCATCATAAGAGGAGGGAATTTCTCTTAATGACTCTTTTTAAAATTATCTCACATCGTGCTGCTCCTCAGTTCAAAATCTTCCACTGGCTCCCTATTTCACTTGATGTCTTTACAATGGCCAAAAGACATTCGTATTCTGGGTCCAGTTATTTCTGTGACATCATCTTTTACTAGTCTTGCCAACTTGTTCTCCATGACAGTCAGTTTGACCTTTTTCACTTTCCTTGAACTGTCAAGTACATTTTCAACTCTGGGCGTTTGCACTGGCCATTGCCTCTGCCAGATATTGTCTACTTCCAGTTTCTCTATCTGTTTATCAATTCTTTCAAGCTTTCAATTCCCGCTCCATCCCACACCCAGTATCCCTTACTCTGCTTTATTTTTTCCCCACTGTAATTATAAAATCTGGCATGTTACAAAATTTATATATTCATTATTTTATTTTCCGTATCCTATCTCTAGAACAGTGGTCAGCAATTATTTTCTGTGAAGGGCCAATTAGTAATTATTCGGTTGCATTTTCTTCTTTCTCTCCTTCCTATCCTTCCACTCCTCCTCCTACTTTTCTTCCTCTTCCTCTTCTGTTTCTGCTGCCGGTTCCTTTTTTACCCAACTTAAAAAATGTTAAAACCATTCTTAGCTTCCAGCCATACCAAAACAGGCTGCAAGCATAATTTGGCTCACTGACTATAGTTTGCTGACACCTGCTCTAGAACATTAATTCCATAAGAACAGGATTTGTATGTTTTATTCAAGAACCATAAATAGTGCCTAGTATTTATGAGGTGTATCAAAACTGTTTATTAGATGAATGGATAAATTAATGACACAATGTATACCAAGGGGAACAGTTACCTTAATATTCCATTGATTTGGGACATTTTTTTCAATATTTTAGTCAATGTTGTTCCCCTCAGTTATGCTTTCATGATTTACTTTTGCCCAATTCCATATATAATACCCAGGGTGGTTCTAAAATGGATATTGTCTGTCATTTGTGGTCTGTTTCCTGTATCGCATAGAGATTATTTCTGCAGATTCTTCCAAATGAGGTCACATTCTAGGGTACCATGTGGGGATGAATTTTGGGGGGGAGTATTAGTCAACCTGCAATAAGTATTTTGGATAAACATTGAGTGTTGATGGAATGTCATAGTCTATGAGGTCACTGTTTGTTGGAACAAGGAGGGACTGCAGCAAAAAATTAGACTTTTTAAAAAATAGGAAATGTAGTTAAAATAGAAAATATAAAACATGGCACTAATTTTTGTTCCAGTCAGTCTTCTTTGTCAACCATGCACCTTTTCTAAGCCATAAAATTTTAAGGGTGGAAAAGAGTTAATTTTTAAACTTTTTAAGGTATTTTTTAGCAGTAAGTCTTTATAAAGGTGGCAAATATTTATTTTTTTAAAAACCTCCCTTAAGACATGTTTTTTCATTGTAAAGACTATGCTCAAAGATATTCCAGACACTTTGTGATGTACTCAAAAATGTACTTTTTCCATCTTTTAAGAAGATAAAGTAAGTCTCTGTTGCATTGAAAATACATAAAATGGCATGGGAAATGTACAATATAAATTTAAGTAATACATAGACCAAAACTGGTTGATGTATATTAGAGAGAGAGTATGAATGCAATTTTGTTAAAAACATCTGGGCACATAAATGCAGCAAAAACAACTGGCAGGAAATGATAATATTTTTGTTATTGTCTTCCGTACTTTATGTATATCCTGCAGTGACTATGAATTGCCTTTATAATCAGTAAAAAAGACAAGCATTTTTGTCCTCTTTTTGTCTTATTGTATGAAATTTGAAATTAGTTAATCTCATTTAATTCCTCATCATTTATTAATAATGAGAAAACATTTATCTGATATCATCCTCTCAGGGAAAATTTTGCATTTTTAAAGGAAATTTCTGTTGACTTCTTTTCTTACCCTAATACAGGGGCTGAAATTTCAATCTGAGAAGTATTTAGAGCAAACTTAAAGTGCGGTTTTTCATAGTACCTGTATTAGTCAGCGAAGGGGGTGCTGATACAAAATACCAGAAAACAATTGGTTATTATAATGGGTATTTATTTGGGGTAGAAGTTTACAGTTACCAGGCCATAAAACATAGGTTACTTGACTCATCAGTCTATTGCCATGTGTTAGAGCAAGATGGCTGCTGATGTCTATATGGATTCAGGCTTCTGGTTTCCTTTCTTCCCAGGGCTTTCCTCTCTCTGAGCTCAACTGTTCTGCTAGCTCCACAATGCCAGCTGTAGACTATTAGGTGCACAGCTCGTCTCTCTTCCCAGGGCCTTCTCTGTTTCCTCATGACCAAGCTCCTCTGTGTGGTTACTTACTAGGGCTCCAGCTCAAAGCTCCAGCTAACTCCTGTGCCTTGTCATTTTCTCTTTGAGTGGGTGGGGACTCAAAGTCCTACTGCCATGGCCCAATCGAAGCCTTAATCATTATTTAATCAAGTAAAAGTGAAATCTCTGAATCCAATAAAATCTAATATGCCCAGCGGAAAAGACCAGTTCACAAACATAATCCAATATCTATTTTTAGAATTCATAAATAATGCCAAACTGCTACAGTACCTCTTTAAACAAGAGTGGTTATTATTCTTCTTATTTTATCATTATGGATTTGAAAGAACAAATAGCAGCAGCATCACTGCAAATGAGATTTAGATTTTCTAACTTCTAGCTTCAGCTTGCCAACTCTTTAGAGGTTCACCCCTCATCAATTTTGTTATGATTTAAGAATCGCAGAACAATTCTAGCTGTCCTGCCTTCAAACATAATCCCCAAATGCCTGCTGTCTTTCCTTGTCATTAGTTTTCCACATTAAGGATGTAGACACTGTAATTGTTTTCCGCTTAATGCAATCATCAACTGAGCAGAGTATTGGAAGTGGTTACTTTTATAAATCTGCTGTCTGGATGTAAGCATGGCTCTCATCATTCTTTCTAAACTATAAACTATGCAGATCTGGCTACCACAATATGCAAAGAATTTGTAATAAAGTAAGAGCATGCAGATTAATAGCTACCTCCCTCTCTCCTATATCAATGTTTTAAAGAATATCCAAGCTGAACTTTAGTTCATTCTTAGGGCAGAATTCCCAGAATTACAAAAGAAGTGTTGAAAGGTAATTGAATATACTTAGATTTAGGTCTTAATTACCTTTTTGATTGGAGGTTTATCTTTAGCATGGTATTTTGATAATGTAGCAAGACCAATTATTTTGTGTGATCTCCCACTGTGTTAAGGAAATGCAGACTGTAATTTTGAGATAAGTAAGTTCAGTGGGAATAATGTTCTAAAAGTGTATCAATTATGGCAGGCTTTTAGCTATATTTTTACCGGTATTTAAGCATTTCCAATGATTGGATTTTAACAATGTCTTGCTCATCTTTTACTTCTGCATCCTTTGGTAGTAAGAATTTGTCATGTGATTTGAGATTATAGGGAAGGGTTTTGCACTTAAAATTATGGAAAGGGTGTTTAAAAAAACTTTTCTCTTAGAGACAAGAGAGTTGAACTAATAAAGACACTCCTTTTAGTTAAATACATGAGGCATTAAGGTGGATATAGAAAGGATAGAGATGGCACTTATTGGTGGTTCAAGATACATAGTTCAAAAAGATAATGATATAAAGAAGCGCTAAAAACTATGATTGTTTAATAAGATACTTTGGGTTTCTTGCCATTTTGTTGATAAGAATATCAAAATCTTACCACTGTTCAATTCATCAAACATTTATTGAGCACCTAATGTGCTTAAGGAGCTGCAATTTGCTGGGTGGACAGCAATAAATAAGAAAAGGCCCCAGGCCTGAGAAAGTCTACAATTTTGTCTAGAAAACCTTTTGTCAGGCCAGAAAAATTAACAC